>NW_025954621.1:0-19226 GCF_022376455.1 Epithele typhae
CTCCATTGCGCGTAACCTCACGTATGATAAGACCTTCGTCATCCACCCACGCGATCTCGGCGATGATTCGGTTCTCCGGGGTCGTATGGCCTTGAGACTGCCATTCGAGCTGCACGGTCGCCTGTTGTGCAAGGACGTTCTTGTCGAGACTGTCATCTGTCACTTCGCTCAGGACGTTGCGATAGGATTGCAGGCGGAACACGTGGGCGGAGACGAGTGGGTTCGGGTAGCCGGGTTTCGGGTAGCGCATGGTGACGTGATCGGGGTAGGGCACGACAGCGTACGAATCCTCGGAGGGATTGTAGACCGGGAAGGTGAACTCGTCGACAGCGGTCTCGTCGAAGCGGAGGAAGACAAGCTTTTCGGAGTCCGGAGACCACCAGAGGGCATAGTCTGCGCCGAACACCTCTTCCTCATACACCCAATCGGGGACGCCGTGGAATAGAGAGGCATTTCCTGAGGTCGTGACACGAAGAGGAGTCTCACTGCATATCGTCATAAGCATCAACACTGTTAGGGGGCATGAAGACTCACAAGGGACTGGGAGAGACATATACATCGTTCTCAGCCACGAAGGCGATGGACTGACCCGTAGGAGACCATGTCGCGTATGACGTCACTGGAGGGTTTGAAGGTGGAAGCAAAGGTTGCGTTTTCTTCGTCGCGATCTCGTGAACATAGAAATTGCCGTGGCTCGAGTGTCGCCACTGCTTGACATGGTTGGCCTTAACGAGCATAAACTTCATATCAGACGAGATCGACCATGTCATCCAGTTGAGCGGAAGGCCTTTCTCCTGTGGTTTCACATCAGCCGACAAGCTCTACAACACGGAGGGGAGGACACCCACATCCTTGATGTCGGAGTAGGAGACGAGCTGCCTCGAGGTGTTCGTCTTGAGATCAACAAGGTTGATGCCTGTCCCTTGTATGGCAGCGAAAACGCCGTCGCCAGCTGAGAGCAAGTGTCAACGATGTAATTCAGCGACTATATGCATAGCTCGTAGGCAGAACTTCCGCTTCTGGCGTCATGATAGGCTACGTAGAGCTTTCTACGACAACAAGGCGGTGACAACGTCTCCTAGTGCTACACAGCGTGACTCGTCTTTTCGTTCCGAGCAGATGGGGACGCATCACTTTTCAAGTGCTCCAGAATACGGTATCGCGCATGTGGAAACAGGGCCATGTGGATCGGGAGAGATGAATGCCATTGTGCGATGAAACACACCTTCGGGTACCCAATTGATAGACTTGACGTGAGGAGAGAAGGTACCGTTGAACATATGGTCCATCGTGAGATGGCGGACTCCTTGTATGCGGAACGGCGTGCCAGTATATGACCGCGCGGCGAAGACACCGATTACGACGGCAATGGAGATCAACGAGAAGAGCCCGATGATGAGTGCTTTGAGGGAGGCCGGACGTTTCTTTGGGCATACAGTGAGCCTGCGAGCGCATACCAGAACCTAGAGACGCACCTTGTCACGCTTTCCAATGACCAAGTCGCCCTCTTCCTCAATCCTCCGGCCGCTGCGCTCCTCGCTCTTCTCAAGTAGCTGGTCAGCTTCGTCATCGGAGCTCGGGGGTCAAAGGGTCCGTCGCCGTAGTACGTCTCAGGCTTTGGGGGATAAGCGGATACGGAGGTGTTGGAGGAGCCGCGTTCGAAGAAGTCCTCGCCAGCCATGCCGGGGCCTTCGTGGGCTGGCGGCGTGCGTAGCGGCTGCGTGACGCGTAGGCGCGGCAGCGAAGAGCAGAGCGGAGAAAAGGAGCGTCGAAGCCGGAGCGAAGGAGGCGTACGCGCAGTGTCTGTGCCCCAGGGCGCTACCACTCACAGCCGAGCGTCCAGGGGAGACGCCCGGCACGCGTGTGGGCGCTTCTATTGGCCGTGGCGACGCGTTTTGGCGCGGTGCCGCCTGTCGTCGGTGGCTCGCAGTTTCTTCCTCCAGTACAACGACCTCCACGACCCTCACGACCCACTCCCCTCTACCCGCCATGGACGCAGACCTCATCAAACTCGTCAACAAGCTTCAGGACACCTTCGCCAATCTTGGTGCGCACTTTGTTCCGCCTATCCTCTCTTTGCTCACGTGCGTACAGGCGGAGAGCTCGACATGCCCCAGCTGGCTGTGGTACGTTCTGTCGCCGAACGCGTTCTTTTCGCGCGTATCTGAGGCCGTTGTAGGTTGGAAGCCAGTCTGCAGGGAAGTCGAGTGTCCTCGAAACGTGCGTCTATCTCCCTTTGCTCTTGCTCTTGCTCACCTCCGCGTAGCATCGTTGGGCGCGACTTCCTTCCTCGAGGCTCTGGAATCGTTACCCGCAGACCTCTCGTTCTCCAGCTCATCCATACCCCCGTCCCCGATCACCCAGTAGACTACACCGAATGGGGCCAGTTCCTCCACATCGACAAACGCTTCTCCGACTTTAACGACATCCGCAAAGAGATCGAGCAGGAGACCTTCCGTGTCGCCGGTCAGAACAAAGGTATCAGCAAGCTCCCCATCCATCTCCGCATATGCAGCCCCAATGTACTCGACCTCACCCTCGTTGATCTACCCGGTCTCACAAAGGTGCGTACCCACGTCTCGCCCTCAAAGAAGCATGGTTTTTGGTGACAACATGCTTATATGCTCTCTATATGTGTAGATTCCCGTGGGCGACCAGCCAAGCGACATCGAGAAGCAAATTCGCGGCCTGGTGCTCGACTACATCACAAAACCCAACTGGTAAGTCTCCTTCTGACTTGTCGGTCCATTGCTCACCCCCTCGTAGTGTCATTCTCGCGGTATCTGGTGCCAACGTCGACCTCGCCAACTCAGAAGCGTTGAAGCTTGCGCGTTCAGTCGACCCCCAAGGACGGCGCACGATTGGGGTCCTGACAAAGCTCGACCTCATGGACGCGGGCACCAACGCGCTCGACATTCTCACCGGGCGCGTGTATCCCCTAAAGCTCGGTTTTATCGGTGTCGTCAACCGCTCCCAGGCGGACATCAACAACGAGAAGCCGATGACGGATGCGCTTGACTCTGAAGCTGAGTTCTTCCGTTCCCATCACGCGTACCGCAACATCGCGCACAAGAATGGCACGAAATACCTTGCCAAGACGCTCAACCAAGTGCTGATGAACCACATCCGCGACAAGCTTCCGGACATGAAGGCGCGCCTAAACACGCTAATGGGCCAGGCGCAGCAAGAACTGAACTCGTTCGGCGACGCAGCGCTTTACGGCGACAAAAACCAGCAGAGCGGGCTCATCCTCCGCCTCATGACGCAATTCGCGCGCGACTTCGTGGCATCGATCGAGGGGACGAGCGTCGACATCTCGACCAAGGAGCTCTCGGGCGGCGCACGGATATACTACATCTTCAACGACGTCTTTGGTCAGGCGCTCACCAGCATCGATGCGACGCACAACCTCGATGGCCAGGACATCCGAACAGCGATTCGCAACTCAACTGGCCCACGACCGAGTCTTTTCGTGCCCGAAATCGCGTTTGACCTTCTCGTGAAGCCTCAGATCAAGCTCCTGGAAGCGCCGAGTCTTCGTTGCGTCGAGCTTGTGTATGAGGAGCTCGTGAAGATTTGTCACAACTGCACGAGCGCGGTATGTGATGTTTTGTGTTTGATGACATCATTCTCATGCGCAACACAGGAATTGCAGCGGTTCCCGCGGTTACACGCTCAACTCGTGGAGGTTGTCTCTGAGCTCCTGCGCGAGCGACTTGGCCCTACGACGGACTACACTCAGAGCTTGATTGACATTCAGACCGCATACATCAACACAAATCACCCCGCATTCATCCAAGGATCCGCCGCCGCTGCGCACACGATAACGAACCCTCCAAAACAGAACATTCCTCGAGTGAGTTACCATCCTTGCGCCCATCTGCAACGCTACTGAGCGCTGCAGCACCACTCCTCTTCTGCCCAGATCACGTCCACCGAGTCCGTCAACGGTGCATCCTCGCCCGAGGAAGATGACGAGGAAGAAGCGCCAGTAAACGGCGTCACGAATGGTACTGGTTCCCTCCGCTCCCCGCTTGACCGCCGCAGCGGGGCCGCGTCCGCTCCCCCTTCCGCCCCCACTGCTGTCCCTCCACGGCACCACCACCAGCACCATCTCGGAAACGCGTCGCGCAACGTCTCCGGAGCGTCGACCGCAAGCGGCGCACCTGGGGCGCCGGGTACGGCGAAGGAGACGTTCCTGAACTACTTCTTCGGTCAGAACGGTACTGGTCCTCTCGGCCCCGGAAATGGAGGTGTCGCTGAGCGGAGCGCAACGACGGGCCGGGATGTGAGTGGCGCGGATCCAGCACTCGAGACGGGGCTGATGGCCGGGAAGCGGGGGATGGACAGGAGCAACGCCGCGTTCGACATGAAGAGTCTCGGGAAGCACATCGAGGCAGTGCGTCTCTTTCTATGTCGTCGACGACCTATTTCTAACGCTTACATTTACCTAGGCTTCGGACTCGACGAATGAGTTGACGATGCGCGAAGAGATGGAGACTAACCTGATTCGGTCGCTCATCCAGTCGTACTTCAACATCGTCCGGCAGTCGATCCAGGATCTTGTTCCGAAGGCGATCATGCACCTTCTTGTCAACAACACGTCGCAGCAGGTCCAAAACCGGCTCGTGGCATCACTGTACAAGCCCGAGTTATTCGGCGAGCTCTTGAACGAGGATGAGACGCTCGTCGCGGAACGCGCGCGCGTCAAGGCGTTGCTCGACGCATATCGAGACGCGTTCAAAACACTCTCCGAAGTTTCGCTCAAGTCTACGTAGATTGGGAACCGGGGACGGAGGAAAGGAAGGAACCCAGTATAATCCACTGCACACGCTTTCGTTCACAGATAGCTGCTAGACCTACGTACCCTGCTCTGCCTGTTTGGTTTGTTTCTGGAGCACTCGTACCATATACACGCCCACTCACTTATGTCAATATCACTAATGTGCATGTGTTCACGCTTGCGTTCGCTGCCATCTGTTTGCGCAAACGACGCGAGTAGTCAAATCCTCCTTCGAGGTATGTCCATTTGCCCCTCGTTTCCACCCAAAGGAGCTGACAATGCACAGGTACTTAGACGATGAAGTTCACCAATCCGCCAGCCGCGATGACGTCACTGTCACCCGAGCGTGCGCCATTCCGATTGTGATGCTTTGTAGACCCGCCCACTCGTTTGACACTTTGACTTTGCAGGACCATTGCTCGCCTGTAGCACTTTCAGAAAAGCTCAAATCCGCCGTCATGCTGCGTGCGCAACGTCCACCACCAGATCACGATGCCCGTACCAATCAATTCCAAGTCGCAGGTCACTTTGGCAAAATACTTCTTCATCACCCGACACTGCTTCACGAACCTTCACATCCGCAAACTCCATCCATCCAAACAGAAAGATGCTCGGCTCTTGATACCCCTGTCGTACTGGGAGGACATCATCGACAGGGAAGCTTACGGAGACGTTTGGGAAGCCTATACCCACACCGCGGTGTTGTAAGCAGCACCACTACAATGCACCGCATCTCTCGCAGACTGACCACTCTCGAACCGCCACTCAGGTATCTGAGCGGCACGCCGCCGCCGCTCAGCGGAAATCCCGACGTCTTCACCGCTTTCGCTGAGGGCCGTTCGCGCGTCAACGTCATCCTCGCTGGGTTCTCCAGCCAGTCTCTGCAGAGACGGTTGGGCCCTGTGCCCCAGTCGCTTGGCAGCGTCGCGGATCAAGCCCTCTCCCTCGCCGCCTACTGCCACCTTTGCGTTTGTCGGGGCGACTTCGGTCTCGCGGGACCTCACGGACAACCATCGAAGGGCGCTCAAATGCAGGAGCGTGTCTACAGGCGCGCAAACCGCGGCGCCTTGCGCGATCTGCGCGGGGCGGTCGAGTGCGCAGACGCCCTGCTCAACCGCGGCTTTCTGAGCCCGGTGGTCCTCGAGGTGGGACAGGCCCTCTCGGACTTCTTGCGCCTTGATGGCGAAAGATGCCTCTGCGACGCCGGGCCGGAGGAGTGCAAGTGCGCACCTCTGCTGGCGCTTACCAAGATGTGGTGGGTCTCGGAGGGTGCTCGGCTAGTGAGTGCAGCGTTGAAAATTCTGTGATTTTTGCTGACGTCGCTGCACTCTAGCTCGACAGGGAAGAGATCAAGCGATTGCGACTGCGGGCGTACGACGTTGCCGTCAAGGTGCGCGTCGAGCGCGACCGAGCGCGCCAAGCGGAAGCGATGGCGGAAGACGAGACTGCAACGCCATCCTCCGACTAGCGGGTAGGCGAGGCAGAGAAGAGTTTACGACGAGAATGCTTTGTGGCGAATAGGTAGTAAGTTGTTGTGTTGTATTCACGTCGGTTTCGGCCCGTGTTGTACTGAGTGGCTCGTGACAACAACAGCGTGTGTTTCGCGCAAGGGGAGCGCCAGACATCCTGCCACTGCCCACTGCTTCACGACGCCACTCGCCACTCTACACGCTCACTGACTTCTATCTGACATCCTTCAGCATGTTCTCAGAAGACGGCGTTCGCATTCTGCCCCCTCTCCATTTCTCAGAGGACCCCACGTTTCTTCGCCATCTCCACATCGAGCGCGTTTGCTTCTACCCGGAATCCGCGCCACCAGACCCAGGCGAGCACCTGCGCGAATGCTGGGGCCGCTGTGAGGCGCTGTCCTTCAGGAGGCTCATCGACCATCTTAAGTCACTCCCCAGCACCAAGCGGGAGTACTGGGACTACATGCTCGAGCTCGCCACCAGGTTCGTCTCACGATCGTGCCCTGACCGCCCACAACTGACTCCGGGCCACTTGCCCCGCCACCACAGGTATCTCTCCGGATGGAAGACAGAAACCGGCTGCCCAGACACCGGAGAAGCCTTCGCCGTCCTCCGCACACTGACACACGACGCACTCGAGCTGCCGCCCTTCGCCATGCTCAGCCCCAAGCCTCCGCCCGCACAGCCCCCTAGCCCGCCCCCGCCTCCCGGACTGCCAGCGCCGCTGAGCGCACCCCCCGATGTCGTCGCGCGCGCATACGCACTGGCCGCATACGCGACCTTCGCTGAATGCGAGAGCCCTCAATGGCGCCATTCAGACACGATGGGGTGCACCATCCTCGCGGCCGAGTGCGCGGCGGAGGCTCAGCGCCTGTCCGCGCGCCCGAGCGCGATCGTCTCCCATGTCGCGCTCGAGTTCTGCAAGTCTGCGGAACGTCTCGGGGTCGACCTGTCGCCGTGGGTGTGGCTGCGGCCGGTCGTCGCGCTCGCGTACGCCCAGAAGCCGCCCGGTCGTCTGGTGAGCAGCCCTCGTCAACTTATCTGCGCGGGTGAAGGAGAGAGGGCTGACTGCGCGCGGGGACGTTGCAGAGGCTGTATCCAGATTGGGTCACGCCGAATCCATTCGTGCTCTTGGAGCGCAGGATGGTCGACGCGTTTGGAGTGCGTGAGGCGTTCCTCAAGCAGGAGGGCCGAGTGGTGCCCTAGGATCGCTTGCGCTTGAGTGCATGTAGTACACGCATATCCCTGTCCTTGATCTTATCAGTTTAGTCCTCTTACAAAGTGTCTGGGTGACAACAACATCAGCGCAGGCGTGCATCCGCGCGTGGGAGATCGAACGGCCGCTGTGGCGTGCGGGTAAGCGTGCTCTGCGCAGACCCACGGGCGAGTTCAAGCGGCGCCGCAGATGAGGCGTTGCCATTTCAGTCATGTCAACCGCGGTGCGCCCTGCTTTCTGTCAAAGGCTGGTCAGCTTGCGCCAAGCCTAGGGCTAGAGAGGGCAGGAGGAAGAGAGTCGGAGAGGTGCAACCGCGGGCGCTCGATTGCATCATACGCGTGAGGTGGACTGACAGGACCCCGCGTCGAGTGAGGAGTCACCTTCCCATCACCCGCTTCCTCCTCCTCCTCCTCCTCCTCCTCCTCCTCCTCCTCCTCCTGCTCTACACCGGCTCGTGCTCTCTCAGCCCGTCTTATACTGGGAAAGCATCTGGGATTCGAGAAGAATAGAGAGTCCCGCCCTCTGCGTTCCAGCTCTCCGTGGTCCGTGCCTCTTCCTTCGCAACCGACGATGTCTAACGTGAAACCGACAGGACACAGTAGCTATACATCCGTCACAGTTCGTCTACCTCCAGAACATGCTATCATCAATGAGCCCAACGAGGGCTATGCGATACGCGTCTTGCACAACGTCGGCCTTTGCATACATATACGTCTTCGATCTCGCGGAAGTAGGGGAGGGCAAGGTGCGGTACGGATATGGATGGATGCGGTAAAAAGCTCAGTGAGTCTGTCTCGAATTGGGTGGAGGTGCAACTACCAACTCTGCGCCTTCCGTCCCTTTGGATCCGGAATCATTCTTGCGAAGGTCAAATCCTCGGATGAGGACGGGGCCTTGAGGCCGACGTACCTCCCTTCTGCCTTGTTCTCGCGCCCCGAAGCTAACTCGCATTCAGTCTCTGTCGGATCTTTGACGACATCTACGTCCCCTTTTCTACTTCCAGGAACCTTGCACCTCGTACGTGCCTCTCACTCTATCCTATCTTCCTCGACACCCATGTCTGTCCGCCCCCCGCAACTGAAAAGAGAGAGAATGCGTCTGGCTGCCGCGATCAGAAGCAACCTCGTCTCACGGGCTCCTCAACTCGCCCCTGACAGACCGGTTTTACCTCGACCTCGGCTATGTCCTCCGGGTGCGCGTCGCGGCAGATGAGTACTACATGACGATGAGGCTGGACCACCGAGAGCGCACGAGGGCGTTCAACAGGCTCGTGAGGTGCGCCGGCTCCACCGTGAGTACCTTCCCTGCTTCCCCCTGTCAGTGAAAAGTTGCTAATTCTGGTGCTTTCCCCAGTGCTCGATGGGACTTGGCCCGGTTTCGCGGTGGAGAAACGCTGACGAACGAAGGCCGATATATGATCAGACCTCGTCGTGTACTTTTGGTTTACTCGCATCCTTCGATATCATGTTTAACATCGTCCATTTCAACCAGTACCGGCTTTACTGACTCGAAAGAGGAAGAGGAACTGGAGGACGGAATCTCATATCTGACTGCCGTCACAAGCGGGCAGGACTCAGGGGAGGGCGAGCACAGGTGGCATTACTGCAGGCACAGATTGCGCAGCTATCTCTTGTCCATGGTCACACGCCGTGCCGTGTAATTCTGGTTTGCTCATATCCTTCGAGAACATGTTGTAGTTCTCTTGAACCAGAGCAAACGCCTGCTCATGTATGATCCTGGTTGGGTATGTGCATTCTATAGCGTACGACAAGACAAAACACGGAAAGCGTCAAAACGAGAGCATGACAACAATGTACAGATCGACCACTTGTGGGCGTCGCCGACGCGACTAGTCCGTGCCCTCCACGTCCGCGACAGACATCTCCGACAGCTCCGTCCGCGGCCGCTTCACCACGCGCGGCGACTCCTCTTCCGAGTCCTCTTGCTCCTGCGTCTGCGGAGGCAGCGACGCCGCGTATCCCTCGCCTTCGTCCTCACTCTCCTCCGACAGCGACTTGCGCTTCGCCCCCTGGCGCATCGGCGACGCCGCCGCCTTCCCGGCCGGTGTGTCGTCTTTGAGCGTTTTGATTTCTCGCGTCGGCGTCGCCTCCTTCATCGCGCGAGGCTCGGGCTCCTCCACCGGCCCCCCAACGACCTCGCCCAGAGCCTCCGCCGCCCACGCACGCATGTCCTGCGACGGCGCCGGCAGCTCCTCGCCCGTCTGCCGCGCCCGCGACAGCACCTCCGACCGCCGCTGGAGCTTGCCGCGCGGGCTCGAGAGCACGTGGCCGTCCTTGAGCCCGTCGTCGGCGTCGCGCACCGGGGTCGCGGCGCGCTCGGGCGACGGCGGGTACACGGCGAGGATGATGCTCGGGTCGTCGAGGGACATGCACGAGCCCGCCATGGAGCGCATCGACGCGTCCTGCTCGCCGTCCATGCGGAGCAGCGACGCCGTCCCGGGCAGCCTTCGCAGGCCCATCAGCGGGGCGGCGGGCGGCGGGGTGTGCGCGGGCTCCGCCGCCGCCGCCGCGCCGTCCGAGACAGAGGGGAAAGAGGGGAGGGTGTGGAGCGCGGGCGGGGTCGCGGGGAGCGGGCGGGGCGCGCCTTCGACTTTGAGCCATGGGTGGTCCAGCGCGCTGGTGAGCGACATGCGCTTGGTCGGCGAAGACGCGAGGAGCGCCCGGATGAACCGCTCCGCTGTGTGTGCGGTCAGCTCGCGTGACGAGGAAGAGGGAAGGGGCACGCACCCTGCTCGCTCACGTCGCACTCGTACAGCAGCTTCCACTGCACCTGGCGGGACATGATGATCGTATGGATGTCGACGTTCGGCGGGTCTTCCTCGAACGGGGTGCCCTGCGTGAGCCTGAGAAAAGAGAGTGGTCAGCACGCGGCCCTCGATCGCGTCTCCAGGACAAACGCACATGGCAAAGACGATCACGCCGACGCTCCAGCTGTCGACCAGGTTCGAATACCCGTCCGGTGTGGGGAACGCGTCGTGCACGGCCACTTCCGGCGCAAGGTATATGGGGGTGCCGCAGAACGTCTGGACGCGCGTGTTAGCGACGAGGAACTCTGCCTCGCATAGATGCGCACCTTGAGGATCGTCTCGGAATCCATCGCCTTCGCTAGCCCAAAGTCGGCAATCTTCACGTTGGGCGGGTCCTCGCTGGTCAAGAGGATGTTCTCCGGCTTCAGGTCGCGGTGGACGATCCCTTGCTCGTGCACGTACTGCAGACCGCAATCAGAGAGCGGTGAGGTGGTAAGCAGAGAGGTGCTCACGGAAAGGGCGTCGCAGATCTGGTACGTGATCCGCTGCGTTTCGGCCTCCGCTGTGAAGATAGTTAGCGCATATATCCAGGCCACAAATGAGGCGGAGGCGCACGCAGCCCACGGTCTGTGTTGGTGATGTACTTGAGCAAGTCTCCGCCAGAGACGAGTTCCATCACCAGACCTGCATACTCGGATCGTCAGAGCTGATCCACCAACCGTCCGGGCCGGACTTACTCAAGCTATTGCTCTCAAAAAAGACCTCCTTGAATTCGCATATGCGTGGGTGCTTCATCTGACTCAGGATCTCGATCTCCCTCCGGAAGTTCGGCGGTAACTTCGCCATCGGGTCCGTGTCCTCCCCAGTTGGCGCGCCGTCGTTGGCACTGCCTTCCACGGCACCTTCTTTGGGTTCGATGTCCCGGGCCCCGGCCTCGCCGTCGTCCTTGCTTTTCGCCCGCCTACGGTCCGCCGGCGACGCGATCTTGCGCAGGATCTCCGCCTGAATGATCTTGACCGCATACCACTTGTTCTCCTCCCGGTGGAGCGCCTTCATGACCCGCGCGAACGAGCCCGATCCAAGCAAGCAATGTAGGTCGTACCTGCTCTCGACGCTCGTCGCCGTGTTCGCGCCCACCTTCAGCCTGAAGATGTACCCTGCGCGCGCCGTCAGCGCACGGCTCCGCGGCCCGGGTTTGTGTGCGCGCCGTGGGACGCACCGAAGTCTTCGTGAGCGCGCGGGGGCGCCTGGGCGGTGCCGAGCCGGAGCTCGTTCCCATCGTGGAGGAGCATCGCGCTGTTCGTCTCGATCCGTTTTCCGTTGATCTGGGAGGGCGTCGTCAGCGGGCGGTGCGGCACGGTGCGGCGAGATCGGGATACTCGCGAACGTCCCGTTCATGGAGAAGTCGGCGACCTTGACCGCGGCTTGCGCGGAGGGGTCCCCGTCCCACTCGATCGAGCAATGAGCGCCGCCTGCGGGCGGGCGGTTGTGTCAGTCAGCGGGGCGGGCGCACGGAGGAGCGGGCGCCGACGCACTGATGGCCCGGGAGCCTCTGTCGAGCACGACGTCGTTGAGGGACTTGCGCCCGATGCGGTACGTGCGCTGGCCCTTGAAGAGGTCGACGCGCTTGATGTGCGGATTCGCGGCATTGCAGGGGATGAGGACGCCCCACAAGTCGTCGTCGGCCGGATGTTCGGTCTGGGACACGAGCTGGGTCGCGGCCTGTGTCTCGAGGGGCTGTGTCTCCTCCATCGTGGGTGTATTAGGGTACCTATCCGGGACGATGTCAGCGAGAGGCGAGCGCATACAGCAAGAGAGGCGTACGCGAGTGACTCGGGTGGTGTCTTGTTGAGGTCTGGCGATGATGGCAGAAGGTCAGACGCGGTCAGGGGGGAAGTTGAGCGTGGCCGGGCCGGAAAGACGTTCCGCGGCGGGCGCAAAGGTCTGTTGGCACGTTTTAGCTGCGTAGTTGTATGGAGGGTGGAAAAAGCTGCTTACAGCTTTATGTCCCTTGCTCAGCTAGCAACGGTGGCGGACAAAGACCGCGTGTATGCAGCGCGTATGAGTGTTGCAGTACAAGAACACCGTCCACCCGACGTCGGCACTGCAAGTTCGATTCTCGGGAATCCCACGATGTGGCCACGTGGTAGCTATATATTAGGACCGTCCTTGTTTTCCACCCATCGAGCACGGTCGACGAAGACAAGACGAAAGCAACTGTTTCCCGAACGGGACGTGTGACCGTCTACTTTAGAGCATTTCGGAACTTCTAGATATCCAACCGCGTCTTTGTTGATGATTAAGTTACGTCCCTAGGACTAACATTGACTTTTCAGACGTCACTTTGAGAAGGCATGCACAATATTTGGCGGACACGATGATCGCAGCACAGATGCGAACGCAGAGAAAGCACCCGTGATCCAACGATTACAGCCAATTCGGCGGAAGTAGTTTCGCATAGAATAATCTGCTACGCGTACTACACACCGACACCGTCTACAGCACCGTCTAGATGGCCTTGTTCTTGATGAGCTCTGAATCGCACAGCACACATCAGCCCGGGGTGCTCGTCAATGCGCCAATGCAAAGGGTACTCACGCTCGATCTCGGCCACGGCGCTGGTGAGGACCTCCTTCTGGACCTTGGGGTCTTGGATGCTCTTCATCACGTTGTCAACGACGGACTTGACAAGGTCGGCCTGCTCCGACTCCTTCGCCTGCTGCTCGAAGCGGACCCAGCTGTCGAGGACAGACTTGACCTCGGTGGCGAGCGTGACCTTCTGGCGTTGAACAAAGGCCTCGTTCTCGAGCTTCGCGGTCTCCTGGTCGGGGGTCAGCAATGAGTTCCTAACCTAAACGACACGGGTAGGGGTCTGTGCGGAGCAAGAAGGCTGGAACTGGGCCAAAGCCGATAGGAGGCGGACAGAATATGTGTGTGGATGTGAAGGACGATGGGGAGAGAAAAACGCGCATGCCCAGGAAAACGCACCTTGGAGAGCGCAAAGAGACCCTCGGTGATGGAGACGACATCCTTCATCTGTTCAACAGACTGAATGCGGTCCCTGACGACCTGGGTGTGCTCCGAACGGGAGGAGTTGAGGATGTTGCGGAAGCGGTTGATGTGGTCCTCAGCCCATTCCCTGTAGCCGTCCTTGGCACTCTGCAGGGAAATGCGTGAGTGCTAGAAGACAAACCGGGAAGGGAGCATAGGGCACGCTTTCCCCAACGCTGCCACACACAACTCCGTGAGACACGCGTTCAACAGCAGCAGAGGCGTGGAATTGCACTCTACTGTGCGAGATGGGCCGAGGGACGCAAAATGAAAAGACACGCACCCGGTAGATGAAGGTGATGAGGATGAAGAAGCCCGCAGCGATGACGGTCTCCTCGTTGACGACGTAAAGCTCCTGGGAGATGGCGGTGGCGAGCAGGCCAGTACCGAGGATGGCCGTGCCGGTTTTGGTGACGAGGCCAGGGGAGGAGGGGAGGGTGTTGATGATCTCGGCGGCGCGCTCTTCCGGAGGAGGCTTTGAGGAGCTCGCCATGCCACGGCTGCATAACGGACACAAAGAAAAAGACCGCGCCGAGTGTGAGGAAAACTGGCAGACGGACGCGACGGGACGTGTACTCACGCAGCGACCACGCGGGGGATGGCGGAGACAGCCTGAGGCCGCACACGGGAGGCTGGGGAAAGAGGGGTGAGCAGCAAAGCGGGAGAGCGGCAAGAGGTCGAGCATACCAGAGGCCCTGAGGGAGGAGGCGGCAATCCTGGAGGCCATGTCGGATGGGGGAGAGGTGCTGGCCGTCGCCTGCCACGGCGAGCACCTCTGTCCAGGCGCCTCATCCGTGGGAACCAGCATCCCGGTCTCTCACGACGCGTCAAGCCGGCAAAATCCGATCCCGACCCCGCCACCCACCGCTGCGACGACGACACGCACCGCTCTGCCACTAGTCAGCTCCCCCATCAATGCTCTGCCACAGCTATTGTGTGATGTATAACCACGCCGATCTTTCTGCTTCACACGTACACCAAGGATGGGGCACTGTAACCTCCTTCCAGCGATAATCTTGCGCCGGCGCATCAACACGGACCTCTTGACGCTGTCAATGAGGTCGAATTTGCAACCAAACGACGCTTTCGTGGTCTTCCCCGCCCATAAACCGGTGCTCTACTGGGGCGTAACCTTGCGCTTAGCGTGGGTCTTGCACATAATCGTGCGGGATCGTCGTTCGATATATCAGCGCCCCCACTTCATGCTCTCCGCTTCCATCCTACGACTTCTCTCCTCCATCCAATGTCTGGTGACCAGACGAGCTATGACCCAGAACTTATAAGTGAGTATGAAGGAGTGTAAGTTCTCTCATTCCCGCACGTCTCTTCTGCTGTTCTCACGTCTTGGTATTGCAGCTTTGTTTACAATTGCTTCACCTTTGCTACCATTGGTGCGCTGCCGCTGCGCTCCACAGTCATCGTTGGCTGCATGTGTTGACCACGGAATACTTCTACAGCTTTAATCAGCTACGAGTATATCATCACGCTCGACGCAGAGCTTGATCTCTTTTGGCGCCAGAGGATAACAGGCGCATCTGCAATTTTCCTCATCAACCGGTACTGGGTCCTGATCTACAACCTCACATTACTACAAGACTACAGGCCTTTCTCGCAATCGAGGTCTGTTGTCTGCGTGTCATCACCCAGAGCGTATGTTTCACGACCCATCTTTAGCTGTGCTGTGTGGGTGAACGGCACAAGAGTCGTCGAGATTCTCAGCTATGTTCCATGGGCCTGTGCGTCTCCTACACTCCGTTCACGTCGTTGCCGCTCATCTTCTTGTCTTTTAGCCTTCTCGGCCCTCCGCGCATTTGCTCTCAGCGGGAGATCATGGCTAGTTGGTGGTGTTGTACTTTTGTTATCAATGGCCCCGGTTGGCGTGAACTTCGTAAGTATATTCTTTCTGAGATTCCGTCGGGGCATCAATCTTGACGACATTCCAGGTGGATTTTCGTTACTCCACCGTCACCATCGACCCTATATGGGGGTGTGGTCAAGACGTGGCTGAGTCTTACTCCCTCTCTACTGCGTGAGTGTACAGATGCTCAGCCATCTGACGAATTGCTGACATCCTCGTTTCGCCAGACGTATGTAGAGCTTTCATCTGGCCCACAAACCGCGCTAACTAGTGCTTCATCCAGTAACGGCCATCTCGCGATCGTCCCTTATCCTCTCGGACCTAATCGTAATCGTCGTCACCTGGATGGCGACATACAAAGCCACCAAGATTGCTCGGGCGGCGGGGCAGAATTTGCGATACAGCTTCTCTGTCCTACTACTTCGAGATGGTATGTGTTCCTCGCCCACGTTTTGGCTTCGAAGCATCTTTGACCAGTCCTTAGGAATGGTTTACTTCGTGTACGCCTTCGAGCCTCTCTTTCCAGCGCCGATCGCTTCCAATTGACGCGACACCTCGTCAGTGTTCTCCTCATCATGAACGGCCTGCATCTTGGCTTCTCGATAGGCTCTGTAGCTGCTTCCCTTCTCGTGCCCAAAGTGGAATCCGTACTAACGCGCTCTCAGATCCTCACGTCTTCCACTGACGACATCAGCTCTATCATCCTCCTCGTTGAGCCGTACGTATATTCTTCACTGCTCTCAGACTCTCACCGACGCCACACGCGACGCCCCTAGGATGAATGCGGTTCTCGTCGGCCGCTTCCTCCTCAACCTCCAGGACACAAATGTCCGCATCTCCCAGGCAGGGATGACCTCGCTTCCTACGCGTGATGGGCCGTTGCGAGCCGATCAGGACAGGATAAGCACGGTCGTCTTCTTCAAAGAGCGCGTCCTGGGCTCTCTCGCGGACTCGATCGGCGACGATTCGACAGCGATCGAAGACGGGTCGAACGAGTACGAGTTGAGCTCTGAGCTTGAATACCGTGGGGTCACTAGAAACGATGTGCGGGCGACCGGGCACGGGCCGTGTAGTACAGAGGGAGAGCGAGGGATGTGACATGTATGTTGTTCGATTTCTAAGATCTAGCTCTATTGAAAGAATAACTCCGCACAGCGGGGCGTTCTAGGAGTGCCTTCCTGAGAATGCGACGGCTACTGTCTGCGTGGAAGCGCTAGCTGTGTGCATAGTCATTCTCCTGTTCCCTCTTACGCGTCCACCACGCCGCCACCCTCCGACGTGGGAACTCGCCAGCGTCCTTCAGGGTCCCTCCTCACAGGCACTGGCAGCTGTCGTCCCTGAGGCCTGAGCGGTGATACGCACGCACCGCCGCTGTACGGTGCACCGCGACTACACTAGCGCCCGCGCGTCGCCGTCCACCTCGACCTCGCTCGTCCTCACGTACCTCGACCTCTCCGCCGCGCGCACCCATCGCGATCAGTCCACGAGCATTCCATATCGACGCTCCAGCATTCCAGGCCAGGCGCGACGCCTACGGACACACCACGCCGCAGTTCACGCACGACCGAGGCCGGCACGGCACGCACCCGATCCACCTCCTCTACAGTACGCCGACCTCGTCCATTTCCTCATCTTCATTCCCCTCCTCTTCTTGCACGATTAGTATGTCCTCCTGTTCTACATCTCGTACATTTCGTATTCTCGTATCCACTTCCCCTTCATTCTCGGTCTCGATTTCGTACATTTTCGGGTCTCGGACTGTACATTGATCTGTCTACATACTCGCCCCGTGCGTCGCATGTACTTAGGCTCACGTTTTGGCTTATTGATGCTCAGTTCACTCTCCCGCTCTTTCTGTGCGTGCTGTGTGCTCACCTCGTCTCGCCTTCGCCTTCGCCTTCGACCTCGACTTCGACTTCGCCCACGCCCACGCCCACGCTTTCGCCCACGACTTCGATTCCCTTCGCCTTCGCCAGCGCCGCGCGTGCGCGCGATCTCGTCTCTTCACCCCGCGTCTATTCCCTCCTCGTCCTCCTCGCGCTCGCGCGATCCCCCGATCTATTCTCTCTTCGCGCTCGCTCCTCACGCGGCGCGTCGTAGCTGTTCTCTTCTTTCACTCTCCGACTTCCCGCGTCTCACGCTTACTCGGGCTCGCTCACTCGCCCTCATCACTTTTGACTCTTCGCGGAGTTGACTGCACATCAGCAGGTGGCGTCTGTCGCTTAGTCGCGTTCTAGCCCATCGTGCGCCGAAAACACCGATCAGCAGCTTGGCCTCCTTCATGATGGATCATGGAGAAGGCCACAGATGCAAATCAGAAGCGCGGAAGCATCACTTCTGCCACGGAGCGCTGCGCCTCTACTTAGCTGTCAGTGGCGGTCGATTGAGGCCGTACGTACTACATAGCTGGCTTTTATCAACGCTCCCGCTCGTCTGACTCATTATAGCACTTTTCGCGCGAATGATTTGCCCCAAACCTAACATCAACGCGCTGCGATCGTATCGTTTGTGACCCGGGGCTAGTTGCGATCTCCCGCCGCGCTTTCTCCCTCATACAACCTTGCTAGTGGCCGACGAGATAATCCATGACTTATTCCGGAAGCGGGAGTTCACGGGCGCGACCGTTATCTTCTTCGGCATGTACATCATCGTCTTCGGCAAAATTCTGACCGTCGTCGTTCGAGGTGAGAATCTCCTGCGATTCATGCGGAAAGCTCATCTTCTACGTCTTCTTTAGAAGTACTGTCCGATCCCATACACTTTGCGATTCTCCGCTGAGCGCCGATGTCCACCTGTGTGTTCTCGGTGGAGCGCACAGCGGGACCTTCGACGTGAGATCGAGGAGGAGGAGTTTGCACCGGCGCACATCTGCATCCTCCGGCTCCATTTGACGCCAATTCTCAGTTCCAACGAGCTGTATGAACACGCGCTCGAGCGCCGCAACGAGTGACGGTGTGACCAGATGGCGGATGGGCGCGCCCGGGACTCCCACCGGAGACCCTCAATCGGAGAAACACACCGAGTTCGTATCCACCCTTGCCACTTTTGTGATTCCCGATGCTGACCCCGCCTCACAGCCCTGCGGATTCCCTCGCCACGGTGGATGCTGTTGCCACTCCACACGAAACGTCCATGGCGCCCGACACGGCCCCTGCCACTTCGCCGGCCGCCTCCATGGATATACCACGCACACCGTAGATTTTCGTCGTGCACGGGTTGAAGTGTTGGTGCTTCATGCGCAGGACTACCTGAGGACGTGGGATGACCGGTCCGGGGTCCCAGGCTTCATTCTTTCGTGCATGTCTATATGGCGAGAACAGAGAACGGATTCAACGACATAGCTTGTGATGGCAATCAGACGCGAAATTTCATCCTCCAGCTCCGCTTCCTCTTTCGAGTCAGCAATGCTGACCATGGTTGACGTGAACGAGGTTACAACATGTCATCGAAGGATACGAGCAAACAAGTACGCGGTCCGGTCTGATTACATGTCTGCCATCGTCCGTTGTTGGACGCCAGCGTTCCTCCACAGGCCAAGTCTCTGTTATGAAATCGGGCACTGGAACCAGAACCAGACATAAGCAGTTTTTCACCGACAGGGGGAGGCAGGGAAGGCACTCACGGTGATGGTATACGGGGAACGGCGCATCTTACGAGCTTGTTGAACGCCCTCACGCGTCTTCGGCGGACCAAGCTCATCATCATGGAACCCGTCTGCCTCGACGCGCACCCGGAGGACATCGCCGGCGTTGATGCATATCCGGTCCGTCAGGGGCAACTCGAGGAGCTCGTGAGACAAGCAAGTTGCTTCCGGTCCTGGAAGTCGGAAATGTGCTCGCTCTTCTGGGTCGCTGGGGGCGGACGGAGATAGGTGTCGGGGAAGACAGGCTAGAGAGGGGGGCACTTACAAGGCGCGGGGGTCCGGCAGGTAAACAAGGGGGGCGTAGATGTCGCCAAAGAATCCGACAGTTACTGGGCGCGAGTGAGCTTCGGGGCGCGAGAACGAGGCCGAAGAGACGTACGTCGCACACCGTCCTCATCCGAGGACTTGACCTTGGCGAGAATGACCTCGGATCCAGAGG
>NW_025954622.1:0-19170 GCF_022376455.1 Epithele typhae
CATGCTGACCATCCGCTCGGCGAAGCCGCGTTTCAGTGATCACCCAATGCTGCATCCAAGAGCTCTACCTCGAAGAGAAAGACCACCCCGACGCCGTCGCGCTCGCGAAGACGTTCGAGCGGCGAAAATGCAACCACCGCACGCCCATACCCGGGGACGAGTGCCTCCGCAGTGTCGTCGGTGCGTGCCCGTTCCCCGTCCCACAGCCCACAGTCTTCTGCCCTCTACCGCTTGCGCGAGACGGCCCGCGGCGCTCGCTCTTGCTCATGCGCCGCCCCCCGCAGGCGACACGAACAAGCACCGCTACGCGCTCGCGACGCAGTCCACGGACCTTCGCAGTGCGCTCCGCGCCATCCCCGCCGTCCCGATCGTGCACCTCAACCGCGCGGTGATGATTCTCGAACCCCCGAGCGACGCGACGCTCCACACGAAAGCCTTAGTGCGTCCTTTCCCTGGCGACCGCTCGCCCTTTTGCTCATCCCTCGCTTTTTTATTGTGCAGGCGGAGGAGAACGCGCTACGCCCGAGCGAACCGGAGACACAAGCGTTGCAGAGTGCGGCACCTGCACCTGCGGAACCGCCACGCAAAAAGAAGGGTCCAAAAGGGCCAAACCCACTGAGCGTGAAGAAAAAGAAACCAAAGGTAGATGCGGGTACATCTTCGAAGCCCCAGTCTGAAACGAACAATGCGGGCGAGAAGCGTAAACGCGAGGTGGAAGGTTTGGACGACGGGGAGCAGCATACAGAAGGATCAGGACATCAGCGGAAACGAAGGCGACGGCATGCGAAGTCGGAACCCAAGGCGGTCTAGACGGAGTGACCTAGCATCGCTGATATGTTATGTAGCATACGTTCTCACTTATACACTGGCTCCGAGGAGCTCTTCCCCAACGATGACGACAATTCGAAAGCCAGGTGATGATACATTCCACATGCTACGGGCGACAACTGATGATACGACAGAAAAACTACAGTGCGCGACAGCAGACAACATCCAGCTCAGTTCCCGCCACGGAGACGGAGGACTGCAGAATGTTATGATTAGCGTCAGACCTCATAGATGAATCACTCAAACATACCGAGGTGCAGGGTGCTCTCCTTCTGGATGTTGTAGTCGGACAACGTGCGACCGTCCTCCAACTGCTTCCCAGCAAAGATGAGGCGCTGCTGATCAGGCGGGATACCCTCCTTGTCCTGGATCTTAGCCTTGACGTTGTCGATGGTATCGGACGACTCGACCTCCAGGGTGATGGTCTTGCCGGTCAACGTCTTAACGAAAATCTGCATGCCGCCACGAAGACGAAGGACAAGGTGCAGCGTCGACTCCTTCTGGATGTTGTAATCCGAGAGGGTGCGACCGTCCTCGAGCTGCTTGCCGGCAAAGATCAAACGCTGTTGGTCAGGCGGGATGCCCTCCTTATCCTGAATCTTCGCCTTCACGTTGTCGATCGTGTCGGAAGATTCAACCTCAAGCGTGATCGTCTTGCCAGTCAGCGTCTTAACGAAGATCTGCATGCCACCGCGGAGACGAAGGACTATGAAGGGTCTCAGACGAGATATCGTGCACGAAGGACGATGCGGACGTACCGAGGTGAAGGGTAGACTCCTTCTGGATGTTGTAGTCGCTGAGGGTGCGGCCATCCTCGAGCTGCTTGCCGGCGAAGATGAGACGCTGCTGATCCGGGGGGATGCCTTCCTTATCCTGGATCTTCGCCTTAACATTGTCGATGGTGTCCGACGACTCGACCTCGAGGGTAATGGTCTTGCCGGTGAGAGTCTTGACGAAGATTTGCATACCACCACGCAGACGGAGAACGAGGTGCAGAGTCGACTCCTTCTGGATGTTGTAGTCGCTAAGGGTGCGGCCGTCCTCGAGCTGCTTGCCAGCAAAGATGAGGCGCTGCTGGTCAGGGGGGATGCTAATAAGGTCGTCAGTATGCTTCACACTCTCCAGCGACGACCGCCACTCACCCCTCCTTGTCCTGGATCTTGGCCTTAACGTTGTCGATGGTGTCGGAGGACTCAACCTCGAGGGTGATAGTCTTGCCGGTGAGGGTCTTAACAAAGATCTGCATGGCGAGTGACGAGGGGGGATGAGATGCGAGGCGGGTGGTGTCGATAGGGTAGCTTGAGGCGCAGCGGTTGCGCGGGCAGCTTATATATGGCGGTCGGCGGAGTTTGAAAGCGTGGGCACGGAACGGTGAGTCAGCCGATTGCGCCCTCAGAATGACTTGCCGAATAGGGAGGCGCTGCGCACTCTGGAACACGACCGGACCTTCTCGAACGCGAGGCGCCCGTGTCCTATCTTCCTCACCCGCCTTCCTGAAGGCCTGGGCGTTCGACAAGGCTTCCCGTTCCAGGTCCGGCGTCGGGGATCGGACCCTCGTTCCTTGTTTTCAGAACCACTCCGACGCCGGAGAGCACCCAGAACTCCGCCAGCATTCACTCAGAGTCGGAATCTGGGGTCAGTCTGAGCGACTGTTCCGAGCCAGGTGGCGACAATTAGATTCACTGGAACTATACTCATATAACAATAGGCTCTATCGGAACGACGACATCCGTGCGCCCCAAAATCAGATTCCGGTCAATGTCCGTCAGGTTGGTCATCAGTCCACAGACGAATAGTCAAGTCCTTCTCCATCGCCGCCGACGCGATGAGTCGCCGAGTAGGATGTGACTAATGTCGTCGTCAGCTAACGGTCCTCCACGCGGCAATATAATCACTCACGGCGACTGTTACCACGACATCTGTAAAGCTATTAGAACATCCGCGGCCTTGCCACAACAGCCGTCACGCACCTCGATGACCTTCCAGCGTTTGAATAAGTTCTCGCGTCTGCAGGTCCCAGATGTAGACCTTCATGTCTTCACTCCCGCCCACAATGTGTTTTCGGCCCGGCGCAAAGTCCGCGAATATGCAATACGTCCGGTTTGAATGCCCGCCATACGTCTTCACACACTTATTTGTCTGCGTATTCCAGAGCCGAATCGTCGAGTCCTGAGTACTTGCCAGGATGAACCGCGAGTTCGGGGTAAATTTGATGTGTGAGCTGTCGGGGGTAAGTAGGGTTCCTATTAGCAGGGAAGCTGAGCTGACCATATTGGGTTATCGTCGTCCGCCAATGTCTTCAAGCACTGCCCGGACTCGGTGTCCCACAACCGACTACAAGTGGAAGACTGCGCTTCAGCACTGCCTACTGGAGTAAAATCCCGGACACTGACATTAAGCCGTCCATTGAACATGACCCAATCAGAGTACCGTCGTGATTGAACGCCACCGCAGTCACTGGGTCCGAATGTGCGGGGAGCGTCTTCAAGGTCTTCCCTGGACGGAAACATTAGTTGACCGTGCATGTACAACAAACATGTTGCATACCTCTCGCCACATCCCATACTCTGACAGACTCGTCAAAACCGCCCGAGGCCAGCAGGTTCGACGAAGGGCTGAAGTTCACACAGAACACGAAGTTGGTGTGCCCGAGTAGAACTTTCATAACATCGTACTACCAGTGAAGAGAGACGTCGGCCAACGCACGCATGAAGAGGACAGACAACTCACCGACTCAAGACTCCACAGGCGCACAGACTTGTCGTCTGAGGCAGATGCGAGGAACTCGCCATTACTCGACCAGGCGACGTCGGAAATTCCCTCTGTATGGCCTTCGAATGTATGGATGATATCGCCCGAGTCTGCATCCCATAGCTTGACGAGTTTATCGGCAGCTTACTTCCCATCATGCGTGAGTCTGTACTCGTCCACAGCTTCCCGGGCTTCCACCACACTTACCGCACGACGCCAACATGGTCCCATCTGGGCTGAACTTGACCGAAGATATTGACCGCGAATGACCGCTTAACATCAAGTGTGGCTTGTAGTTGGGTTTGTATGGGCCTTTCTGTGCTGGTGCTGGTGCTGGTGCTGACACAGGGACAGGTGTAAACGCGGAGGAAGGGGGCGGAGGAGGTGAAGACGCGGCAGGAGGAGCTGACATGCGCGAGTCCGGGGCAACAGGAGAGTGAGAACGAGATGCGCCATTTGCGCCACCCATGACCATTTCCGTTGGCGGCTTGTGGTCCTCGTCGTCGATGTTCATGGTGACAGTAACAGACATCTGAGCTGGAGGTTGTGTCGAAGTTGGGCGCGTCTCAGACGAAGTTGGCATGTCTCAGGCGGGCGTCTACAACTATTGTACGGCCCGCCGGGCGATTCGCCGCTTGGCTCAGCTCTCGGTCTGCTCTGTACTCCTACCTGCTCCCAGCTTCTCGACGCTCCTTGTATCCCTCACGACCTCACAATGACTTCCGCGGCGAACTGGGCGGCCCCTCCTTCACGGCCTCCTCTGATCGAGACTTTGGTTTCCGGAGTCGGTACGAGTCCAAGCCCCCCTACATGCAAGTTTTCTCTCTGATCGGACGTCAAATCTACAGACCGGTACAATCCGTCCAATGTCGGCATCCTTGAGGACTACCTCTACCACCAGATCCGTAGTGAGGAGTATGACTGTCTTGCCAACCTTGCCATTCTTAAGTTGTAAGTTTCATTTCTCTTCCTTCCAAGATCTTCCCTGCCACCCACTGAGGTTGTGTGTGCGAGCTAATGGTCCTCCTCCAGGTACCAGTTCAACCCGGACCTGTACAACCCTGATGTTGTGATCAACATTCTCATCAAAGCCCTCACCTCCGCCCCCTTCCCCGATTTCAATCTCTGCATATCCCTCCTGGACGAGCGTACCACCGCACCGCCGCAAGACGAGCCCGACCCCCTTCCTGATCAGCTCCGTATCCTCACCGCACTCCACGGTCTCTTGCAGCAATGCCGCTTCCCTGCATTCTGGGTCTTCTATCGGTCGAATGATGTCGAGTCGTTGAGGGACAACTACACGGTGGAGTGCGTGGGGTTCGAGGACGCAGTGCGCCAGGTCGCTGTCCGCGCAGTTAAGGCCGCGTTCACGAGCATAGGCAGTGAACGCTTGGGGTCCTATCTTAACCTGTCTGGTATGCAACGTCTTGCCGCATTTTTTCTTTCATGCGTGGAGCTCATCGCTCCGTCCGTTTCGCTCACTGACAGGCCCTGAGCTGAATGCCTACGTTCAAAAGCTCGGCTGGACGTGGAACGCAAGTTCGAGCGTCGTCGGTATCCCACCCAATCCCGACAACCAGATCGAGTCGACAGTAGTTCAGGAGAACATTCAGCTCTCTCGTGCGTCCTTCATGTTTTCTTTCCCTAACCTCCGTCTCATCAGCGCGCTTTGCGTCAAATTGCAGAGCTCACAAAAGTCATTGCACACGCCGCGCAGACATCCCTTCCTGTTGTACCCGCTGTAAACTAGCCGCGACGCTGTAGCCTGTAGATCTTCTTACCGGTGTCTCTATACTGGATCTGACTGCGAAAGTACATTTCCCTCGAGTCCGCGGGATTTGTGCGACACAGGCGAGGACGCCTGGCACGCTCGCCCTCGTATTTTGACGCTTGAACGCCTGGTCGAGATTGGCATTCGGTTGTAATCGGACCCCTCCTACGGCGACTGGAGGGTGCGATTCTGGAGCGTCGGCAGCGCAGCGTGTGTCGCGCGGATACTACACAGTACACACGGGGGAGAAGCCCCTCGTGCGGATGGCGATGTGCAAGGACGACACACGGATCGTGCTCGCGTATAGAGATGGCACAATCTCCTTTCACACTATCCTGCAGTCATTTTGCCGTTGATAGCAAATCAGGAACACACTCGAGTATATGAATAGCATATCACAGAAATGTCAGTGATCGTAAGTGGCTATGAAAATTGACACAAGCTTTTCGACAATAACGGTAAGCAAGGTCGGACAATTATGAGCGCGGGCACTACAGCTCTCCATACGGTACAGTGTGTAAATGCGACACGCTAGGATCTGTGACGGTGTTCCAGACTCGACTGCATACATGACGAGGGAAGAATTAATTTTCGTATCCGGAGAGGGTATCTGCAGGGGTGTTGGATTCCGTAACGTCGTCAAAGTCCGAGAACCCGTTGGTCATCTTCGCCGCCGCATCGAGGCGCTCTGGGTTAATGCAGTGGTCTCGGAGCGCGGCGACGACATGCGGGTTGACGTCCTTGTGGATGTTATCGCCCCAGATGACGTCCAAGTGCTCGTAGCCGCGAAGACGACGAGCCGTCGTCCTCTTGCGAGGCAACTCGCGCAGCATCACATCGATATCCACGAGCGAATCCGAATCGCCATACAGAAGCACGATGGGAGAGACGATGTTGCGTGTTGGGAACCGGGCGGGCGCGTACGCAGTAACGCCAGACGGCTTGGCGGTGCGCCGTACCAGAACAACGCGCTGAACGTCGTCGTCGTACATCTGGAATTTGCCGTTCCGCATGATCTGGAACCAGTGGACTACCGATTTGACGGAAGCCGAGGAGTAGAGGTGCGAGAAGGCGGCCAACTTCTGCAAGTCGGAGATATTATGGGATTGCCAGTTGAAGAGCCAACTGAGGGAAGAGCTGATGGCCGCGCAGTAAACCGGAGGGTAGAGGAGGGATTGCCATGCGGGTACCGAGGACATGATCGACTTGCGACCAAAGATGAGGAAAAGGAGTGTCGGTCTGAGGGTACAGTAGCGTTTAAGAATAACCCTGCGTATGAATGTCGAGGGTACTCACGAAGCCTTCATCAGACTGTCGACAACAGAAGCAGCCAATCCGTCTGGGCTCATAGCTGGCGCGAGAGCAACGAAGACGTTGATCTTCTCGTTCAGAGGAGGGTGGATGCTTAGGGCGGCAAATGCTTGAGCGGTACCCTGGCTGAAGCCAACATAGCTCAGGCTGGGTTCTTTGGTGACCTCGAGGATGTAGTTGATGGAATCGGGAATGTCGTGCCAGGCGAAATCGTCGATGCTGTAGTCCCAAAACTTGGTAGAGTTAGGATTGTGGTGAATGGACTTCTTGGAATACTTGTTGCCGCGATTATTACCGAGCCAGACGTCGAAACCAAGCTCGACGAGGGTGAAGGCAAGAGAACGCTCGGGGTTGGTGAGGCAAACCCAAACCTCGGAATTCATGAGGAGGCCGTGGTGAAGGTATACGACGGGCTTGCCGGTGGATACACCCGAGTTCTCTCTGACCTCGCCCTTCTTTGCAGGCAGGCGGTGGAGTCCGAGAAGGTAACCGTCCTTGGTGAGGACGACGTGCTCCTCGTGCTCATAGCCAAAGATTTCGCATAGCCTGGAGAAGTCTTCTGCACGACGGATGCGGTCGGTGAGATGCTGGTGGGGAGACTTGGGGATGGGAGGGCCGACGGAAAAGTGGAAGAGGCTGCGAGAGCGGTCGTAGAACCATTCGATGACGGTTTTGGGGAGGAAGGAGATAACGAGGGTGAGGATGGCCTCGAAGAGAACGAATACGCCGCCAAAGATGAGGGCGGCGTAATCTCTGGAGGTAAGGCGGCCGAGGAAGGGGAGGCGGGCCATGGTGGTGGAAATGAAAGAACCGGGCACGAACGAGGCGCGTGATATCGTGGGCGAGTGACGTCAGGTCACTCGCACTGTCGCACCCGCCCAAAGCTGAGGCAGTTTGCCGAAGGCGCAGCGAACGCACCGGAAAGCCCGAACACCGTCCGCGTGGTGAGCCCGTTCAAACTTGAGCATTTTTCACCTGCCGACTCAGCCGCCCCGGACCTTGCTGCTTCTCTCGACCACCTCCGCCCCCGCCCACATCAACGCCACCGTTGCTCCGGGAGGTACAGCTCTGCCCTCGACTTTGTTCCCGCTCCCCATCGCCCTCCCTCCGCGGACCGCGCTCCTCTGCACACGACCTCTCTGACCCGCTCTCATGTCCCTCCCAGCCGCCGTCGTATCTGGTTCTTACCGGTCCGCGAGTAGTGTCATAGGTGCTATAGAAGCCTGTTAGTCTTTTGCTCCCTTTCCCGATCACTGCTCGCAGTTTGATAACGTTCCCTAGACCGTCGCACGCAAACCCAACACTCCGACTTCGTCTCTGGATCGCTCTCTTCGTCCTCTGGTCCCAGCGCCGCAACCGACCCCGAAAATGCCTTTCAAGAAAACGATGACCTCGACCCTTTCGACGACGACGAGGATGCGCCGTCGATACGCGAGAGGACACGCAGCTCCGGCGAACACCCGTTCCTTGCCAACATCCAGTGGGACGACGATCTGACTCCTGCCCCTACCTCCGAAGGTCGCCAGTATGATTTTCGTCCTGCTGCACGAGCGCCGTGGAATATTCCTCCAGCATTTGAAGACGAGGACGACCTCCCTACTCCCCGCGCCGGTCCAGGCGAACGTACACCCCTTATGGCCCGCTCCTCCTCCTCTCGCACCGTTGTTCCGAACTACCGGACCCCCGCACAAGTCGAGCAGAGCATACCAGAGCACTCCGCCCTTCAAAGGCGAGCTTCACATCTGAGTACTCGATCCAAGTCGTCCTGGAGGGAACGCAAGCCAAGCCATGGCGGGCAGAGCACTTTTGCGCAGACGGTACGTTTTCTACGTGCCTATGAGATATCTCGAGCTAATACAAGCTCGTCCCGCAGTTGCTTAATGCAGTTGCCGTATTGTTTGGTATCGGTATGCTTTCCGAGCCCATGGCTTTCTCTTACGCCGGTTGGATCTGGGGCACTATTCTTATAATTGGATATGGCTATATCTCATGCTATACGTGCGTATCTCCACTGAGTTGTCTTGTAATCCGAAGCTAACTGGCACCAGTGCGAAGATCCTTGCGCGTATAGTTCTCGGAGATAACACCATTCGTTCCTACGCCGATATTGGTCGAAAGGCCTTTGGACCCCGCTCGATGCCTCTCATCAGTGCCATTTTTGGCCTCGAACTATTCACCGTTTCGTGAGTTATCCTAGTAGCAAACACACACTCCATATAATGACACATTGCAGTGTTGCTCTGGTCACTTTATATGCCGACTCTCTGCACGCGGTCCTCCCAGAATACTCTTCAGATATCTACAAGCTGATTGGTCTTGCTATGTAAGTTGTAATGCCAATATGTGGATTGTCTGAAGACTCACAGAATTACAGAATGATACCCGCGGTTCTCATGCCCCTCTCTGTGCTTTCGTTTGCGTCTATCGTCGGGATCTTCTCCCTCGTGGCCATCATCTGCATAATTATCTTCGACGGCTTCACCAAATTCGACAGCCCTGGCAGTCTCTGGAACCCAGCGGCTACTAGTCTTGGTATTGACAACTTTAAAGAACTCGGGGTTGCGTTCGGGCTGTTCATGGCGGGGGTAAGTTCTCTGTTTTCACGCCATTACTTCGCTTATAACGCCTGCGCAGTTCTCTGGACATGCTGTCATCCCCACTCTGGCGAGGGACATGCAAGATCCTTCGCGTTTCGACGAAATGATTAACTGGGCCTTCGTCGTTGCAACCGGAATATACGGTCTGCTTGGCGTAGTCGGCTACATCATGTTCGGCAACGCCGTCAGCGATGAGTTCAGTCAGGACCTGATGAGGTATAACACTCATCCGGCTCTGAACACGATCGCACTATGGGGTCTCGTCATCACTCCCCTGTGCGTCTGATTCCCGTCATTTTTCATTCAAGTTACTGACGCTTTAATTACCATGCAGGTCAAAGTATGCCCTTACTGCCCGCCCCGTGCGTATGCCCTCGACTTGTCCCTTACTCCCAAGCAACTCACTGTCTCACATTTGCAGCTTAATGTTACGATCGAAATGTTCTTCGGCCTTGAATCCGGCGCCGCCGACCCTCACGACCCTCACGGTTCCCCAATCTCTCCCTCCTCCGGACACTCCAGCAAGACCAAGGAGCTCCTCATTACCGCCGAGCGCATCGCGCTCACTTTACTCTCCGTCGCCGTCTCCATCCTCATACCCGAGTTCGCGTCCGTTATGGCCGTCCTTGGCTCTACCTTCTCCTTCCTCCTCTGTATCATCGGCCCCGTCTGCGCCAAAGTGGCGCTCGCCGGTGGTGCGCGCCAGTGTGGTTTCTGGGACGCGATTTTGCTCGCAGTGAGCACCGCGATGGCGGTGTGGGGCACGATATGTGCTTTCGAGAGCGCGAATCCCGTTCTTTGAAGAGGGTGCTCTGGCGTAGGAGACGAAAATTGCCAGTTCATGTCTGGAAGGTCATGAGACGCAGTACTTGGAGGTAGCGTGTATGGACAATCATTTCGGTTTGATGACACCTTAGATAGAAGCATAGACTCGAGCACGGTAACGACCTTTCATGATGTGTATCGATACCTGGACGTTTTGTTTTTATACGTCGAGTACAATTGCTGGTTTGAAGATTATACATTTCCACAAGAGCTGCTCGGCGAAGCCACATAGGCGCTTCTTCTTGTCGAGCGCATAGGATGACGGGGAACCCATGAAGGCGAGGCGGCCGGAGCATCCTAGCTAATGCGAAGCCGGATGCAAAGTTGGAGCAGGGCGGTCGAACACTTTGACTCGATGCAACGCAGAGTCATGGAAACCGATTCCAAATTACGGTCGGTAGCCCCACTTACGACGCCTTTGTTATGGCGTACCAGACATGATCAAGTGCACTCGTTTGTATGTGCATGAATATCTGGCACCGGGCCAGTGCCCGCTGGACCCTGGTGAGTATTTCAGCATACTTGACCCTGTTCAAAGTGCACGTGACCTAGGCACGACACTGACGCGATCGCTCGCCGCGTCAACTGGCGCCCGCGATCACGGTTCCGCCACCAACTCGATTGGACTCAGTCTCTCTTCCTCATTAATGTCCTCATGGCTTCTCCAGGCTCCCTAAGCTCGCATCTCATGAACTCACATAACGCCGCGCAATCTCCTAGGGCCCCCTTTGGTCAACCGTCCCATAATATTACCCACATCGCGACTTGCGGCCCCATGTCCTACAACGCCTCTGTACATGGAGCATCTCCGTCATCCGGCTTTGCTGGAACGCAGCAGTCATTTTGGTCAGACAGCTCGTATTCCATCATGAGCGAAGAGAGCGAGAGGAAGATTGCGGCCTTGCAAGCAAAGCTGAACAAGAAGCTTGGGCCGGAGTTCATCTCGCAGAGGCCAGGGCCTGGCGGAGGGCCGAAGCTGACTTACGCGGAAGGTGCGTGGCATATACACCTGCTTGAAGCCCTTTCTCTGAGAACCACTAAGGCTGGAAGGTCATCAACCTGGCGAACGAAGTGTGAGTCCGTCATGCATCTACCCCGCGTCTCAGCCCTGACCACCCACGCATACATCAGCTTTGGGTTCAATGGTTGGAGCTCCACCATCGTGAGCTTGACCACGGACTTCATAGACTACAGCGAGCAAAGTGCACGATACTCTGTGGGAGTCACGGCTATTGTCCGCGTTACCCTTCGGGACGGTGTGTTCCACGAGGATGTTGGGTATGGGCTACTGGAGAACTCGAAGAGCAAGGGCGCAGCACTGGACAAGGTATGTATATTCTGCATTCCTTAGTACTGGTTTGACGGTTGCGCGCATATAGTGCAAGAAGGAGGCCGTCACCGATGCTATCAAGCGTACTCTCCGCAACTTTGGTAACCTGCTCGGGAATTGCCTGTACGACAAAGCATACACTCAAGAGGTCGTGAAGATCAAGGTTCCCCCGGTATGGCGCATATATGGAGTATCTTTTTCACATTCTTACATGCCATGCAGGCCAAACTGGACAAGAGCGAACTCCATCGGCGTCCTGAATTCGAGGAGGGTAGCTCGCGCGTTCCGAATGGATCCGCCGCTGTGTCTGCAGCTCCTTCCCTGGCAGCTGGACCGTCCTCCGTGAAGGCGGAGCGACCACCGGTAAAACAAGAGCCTATTCTACCCATGATGCCACCTCCGGCTCACCTTCCCAATCGTACTTCTTTCCCCCCTCCGCAAGCAATCTCCACTCCCAATGCCAAAGGAAAGACGGTACTAACCTCCACCGCCGAGAACGGCAGCGCGTCAGCGGTCTCATCTGCCTCCGCACCTTCGCTGAAAAACGACGACCCCCTGTCGAAATTGAAAGCCCTGCGCCATGCCCAGCGCATGAAGGCAATCCAAGAGGCCCAAGAAGCACAACATCGCGAACAGGGAGCGGCCCAGGCCGCCCCTCAGCACGCCCTTCCGTCGAATTCCTCGAATGTCCCTCAGGTCGTGTCTAGCGGCCCAGTTCAAGTGCTCGCCAAGGGCGCTGCGGCCACGGACCACGACGGCTCGGACGACTACACATTCTCGTCGGATGACGACGCTTTCTTCGCGAACGCTGATTTATCAACGCTCGACGAAGGCGTGGGGCGGCCGATCGACTTCGACGAGGGTGCGGGCCGTCGACGACGAAATGACCGAAGCTGCTTCCAACGGACAGCCTCAGCCTCAGCCTCAGCCTCAGGCACCACAGGCGGCCTCGAACCCCCCCGTCGAGCACCGTCGCGTACAGCCCAGTGCCTTCGCTCACGGGAACGTCAATGGGAAGGAGGCGCCCCAGTCCAATGGCACTGGGCCCAGCACGCCAATAGACAGGGCGCGCACACCGTCCATGGGTGGGGGCTTCAATTTTCCGTCCGCGCCGAACCAGCACCACGCCCAATCCATGAACCAGGGTGCGCGGAGCGCGAGCCTCAAGCGCACTGCGGCGATCATGGAGTGAGTCATGTCCTGCCCCGTCTTCCTTCCCGCGATCCGCCTCATTCATCGTGTTTGTGTTGCACAGGGGGATCCAGCAGGCACAGGCAGCACAGCGTCGGCCTCAACAAGGTATGGGTCTGCAGCATGCAGGTGCGAGCTCGGCCACCGGCGGGGGAGTGAGGCGCGAGCAGTATACGCCCGCTGAGGCCGCGGACGCCAAGCGCGCGAGGCACGGATGAATGCGCGACTGGCTTGCCAACAACCACAACCACAACCATTGATGCATCACCCAGAGCCCAGGCCGACGAAAGACTGACCAGGTTTAAGCGAAAACGAAGGACCGATGACCACGACGATCGCGTGGTCTTGTTTTGCTGCTGTGCCGCTTGCTGTTTATTGCATATGTTTTGCTCTGTATGGGAAGTACAGATTTGCTCACCCACGATTGTGTTTGCCTGGAGGATTGGCCGGTGGACTATGGGCACTCCGCGCACGATACTCGCACGATACTCACAAGTCTGGATACCAACATGGACTTATTGCCAACATACCCTATGCACGCATTCCACAGCACCACCTGTAGCTATACTGTCTCGACCCACTTCCGATTATTTGTACCAGTAGCAATCGCAGAGTACTGTTATGTTGTGTCACGGTGAAGGCAGCTGGCGACGTGACACGCGACCCACGACTCGAGTGCTTAAACGCTAACATGCACTGTGCGTGCTGCAGCGTTGCTCACGCGCACGCTCGCCACGCTGCTCCTCAGGCCTCAGCCCTCCACCACTCCTCTCATGTCTGCTTCCGGATCTGAAAACTCTACCCCGGCTCCAGACAGCAGTGTCAACGAGGCTTTCCGCCAGAGTCGTAAGCGCACTGACGACCAGGTAGCTTCGTACAGACAAGCCTGGCATGATTATTATGAGTGGGAGAACAATCACTGTAACACCATGATACAGGGCCTGCGGGTTGCGTACACCGCTCCCCCAGCAATTACCTTTGACGACCTCATCAATGGCGAGGTTCCTACAAAGCCTGTCTCCTCTAATTCTGCCGCATACACCCAAACCTTTTTCCAGCAATCGGGCTCACGGACCCAGGGCCCTCGTACTGCGCACACTGTACACTTGAAAAAGAGCGCAACTTCTGAGTTTGCCTACCCCAAGTACGAGGCGTGCACGCCAGCGGACCAGAGTATTTGCAATGACCACGACCCGTACTTGCTTCAATTCATCCCGTATGCCGACGAAGAGGACTTTCAGAAAGAAATCCCGGAGTACGTCAAACCGTATACAGAGTTTTCATGGCAGCATCGCTGGTATGATGTTGATTGTGAGCTCTCTGCAAGTCCGCGTTTCAGGGCTTCTGGCTTACGCTTTGACAGACAAGCTCATTGCATTGCACGGAATGTGGATATACCACCAAACCCTCAAAAGCGGAGCCGCACTCGATTCCAGCACGACCCTGGCAACTGTAGACAAGTCTGGCGTCTTTCCAATCGCTCGCGGGCATGACGGGCTCATATCGAGCTTGAAACGTCGGTATGTTTTGTTTCTTCATACCCTTGCATTCGTGTTCATCTTGAACGTTTCGTTCCCCTGGTCTTTCTGGAAGCGATCTGCCGGATTGGGGCGTCCCCTCTCTCGCAGAACAGCTCACAGTCTTTGCGACTTCGCCGCCTGCCAACCTCTTGTGGTCGCTCGAAACGATGAACAGCGTGTTTTGTCGCAGTAATCTTTGCCACATGGCGCTGTGTATGGCACACAGTAAGTTTTCTCGTGCTCGCAACGTCACAATAGCTCACGTCACCATCAGATATGGCCGGTCCTCCTTTACAGTACGACAAGCCATCGAAAACAAACCGACAGCTCGCCAGTCAGAAGGACAAGCGGCCATGCAGCGACAACTGTTTCCTCGTCATGCTCAGGAGAGATGTCGTAGAGGTCCCTGTGAGTTACTCTTGCCGGACCCAGTGCTTCGTGTCTCTCATATACGCCTTGAATAGGATGTGTATGCCTTTGACCGCGACGTTTGGGGAGTACTGAAGATGTGTCCGAACCAGTTCCCTTGTGACCTGGTCGCGCTCTGCAAAGGCACGAATTGCTTTGATGTAAGTCATAGACGCTCCGCGTAGCATGTGATCACTACTTAGGACTAAAATCTGCAGTTTTGGTACCACAGGGCAGTCATGTTCCCTGACCAGGAGCAAGACCTCGTGCTTGCCTTTCTGGACCGCCCGACTACGTCATTGAGAGCGGCCTCAGAGAAGTGGGCCGCTTGTCTATGATGATCCGTCTTGACTCATGGCTTTGTGTTCCTGCAGCCTTGATTACTGTGCGCACGAAGGCAATTGCGCCGACGTTTCGACGCGTTGCTACTGCATTCGCAGTAAGAAGCCATGTCAATCGAGGTGCCAGTGCCCTGAAAGATGTGCGTTTCTTCGTTGTTCAATGAACAGTCCATAGCTAACTCTACCGGGCGGGTCTTTCAGGTCCTAGGCGCAAGGGCTGCGGGGACACCTGCAGATCCACGAAGAAGTGTGTGTATAACAAGTGTGCATGCATTCGGGCGATGCGGGAATGCAACCCAGAGCTCTGCAGGCCCAAGTGAGCCATCATGTAGCCTGAGGTTGACCGTGGCATTGACCATGCGCGTCTCTCCAGACAGAGTGAGAATGTGACCCGCAGTGACGCGACGCCGCCGGGGTGCTGACAACCTAATAAACCAGAGAGAAAGGGCAGCGGAAAATCTCTCAGTTCTCGGCCAAAACATTGCTGCAAGAACATGGAGTATCAAAAGCAGAAAAAGCCGGTGCGTACGGCACACAGACTTGGTTCGCCGCGTGCTGACGCACGGCGTGATAGGACCTGATCGTGAAGCGCGGGCTTCATGGCCTGGGGACGTTCGCTGCGAGCGACATTCCGAAGGGCACCTTCATTGGAGGTGCGCGCCCTGTCAATTGACCCGCTGGCGCGGCCGTCCCGCCCTCGCTCTCACTTCCGTCCTTCTGACTCTGGCCGACAGAGTACATCTCGGAGATCCATCCCGTCGCCAGTTCAGAGTATGCCTTCCCCCTCGAGCCCGTACCTACTCGACACGATGCTGACCGCCTCGTCTCACCCCCAGCGTGGACGATGCAAACTCGCTTGTGCAGAACCACCGCCAGCTCAACTACCTCTTCAACATCGACGACGGCATCGACAAAAAGAATCTGGTCGCCATCGCCGATGCCGCGACCGTCGGGGACCCGACGCGGTGCATGAACGACCCGGTCGGCCCCAGCGACGGGATGACCCGGGCCGAGGTCGACGCCGCCAGTAAAAAGACAAACGTCGACGTCCAGTGTGCGTTCCGTGTCTTGCGTCATGCGCATTGCGCCATGAGCTGATCAACGACCTGCTTCGCAGCGCGCTTGATCGACGGCAACTACAGGCTACTCTTCTTCACGAGTGAGTGCCTGTTGGTTGGCCCGAGGCCCAGTGGTGGGTGGCAGATACTGACTGTGCCCGATACGTGCAGCGCAGAAGGTGCGCAAAGGCAATGAGCTTTTCCTCTGGTATGGGAACAAGTACTGGGGGAACGACACTGAGGGGAGGATGACGACGGCGAGGGCGAGGGCGAGGGCAGCGCGTGATGCGACGCGCTGTGTGACGTTTTGTGTGCTATCATGAAGGGCCGCTTGAACATATACCATCAGCATCTTGTTTTGTGCGAATACCTGTCGTCATTCGTGTGGAAAGTTCAAATCACACCAATTGAGCGCACTCGAAGTCGCGCCTGCGTTGCACAGGCATTGCTTGCGTGGACAGGTTGTGCTCGTAGCTGATGTCGTTGAGAGCAGATTCGGCTCGTTGTCGCAGGAAGAACGTGGCCGCGTCAAGTCTGCACCGACATCCGTGTGATGATGGAACACTTCCTATTGGATTGTTGGATTGCGTGAGTCGTGGCGATAATGTCCGCGTTCCGGAGGCGGGGGGTCGATGCGAGAGAGGGAGTCTGTTGTGATGAATGTAGCTGCGTGAATGTAGATTGATGAGAGAATATCTGGGACTCGGTAAGTGGAAGGGCGGAAGGAAGGAAGTGTGGAGCAATGTGGCAAATCTACTACAGAGGAGAGCGGCCGAACACAAACCCGGGAGGATTATAGACGACACTTGTACAGTACAGTGCAATGGCGAGGAAGAGAGAGGTAGTCCACAGAGGGGCGGGAGCGATGCGCGTTCACTGCCCGTTGACGGCCTTGCGGTTCGTCCACTGCATGTATGGCTCGCGCATGAGCTCCGTGCCGGCACTCTTGCGTGCGCTGCGGCGGGCCTCGGGGATCTTGGCGTTCGCGTTGAGATCCTGCGCGGGGACGGCCATCAGTTGCGTGTTGGCGAGCGGAGATAGAGTGGGGACTCACCGCCGCGCGTCGACGCATGCCAGGGCCGATGTGGTTCCACCACTTGGTGAGCGCGTTCTTCAAGTTCAACTCCCGGACCCCTTTCGGGTTCAGCCATGCCATGAACTCCTGAACCTGCATGTCGGTTAGCAAACGGCGGTGAGGAACGGAGCGTGGCGGGGATTCACCTCTTCTATGTCATTGTACACTGCCCAGTCGTTCGAGCCCAGCATACCCTCTGGCCCCTCCTCGACGAGCCGCCGCTGTTCGATGTTCTCGTCCCTCCGGCTCAACAGCTCCCGGTCGAACTCACTCGCGCCCTGGATGAAGATGCGCCCGGTGGTGTACTGCACCGTGCCGCCCGAGCCGATGAGCGACGCCGCGCCCATGCCGTCGTACCACCACACGCGGTTGTAGAACCGGTCGCGGCCGATCGGCTTGACGCGCACGGCGCCGAGGAGCTTGCGGAACTCGCGCTCGATGCCCTCGAGCCGCCGCTCGAGTTTGTTCACCTCCTCGTCGAGCCGACGGTGCTCGGCGACCGCCTGCTTCACCGAGGAGGCCTTCGCGCGCGCGAGCTCACGCTCCTTCGCGGCGGTCCGCCGGGGAGCGCGAGACTGCTCGTTTTCCGAGCCGGGCGCGTCGGACAGGTCGGAGGAGTCGCGCATGATGGTGTCGCCGTCCCCGTTGATCTCGAACTTGTGCTCGGCTTGCAGCGCGGCCATGTCCTCGAGGCTTGATCGGGCATCGGTCAGTTAGCAATATGCGAAGCGAGGGCTGACAGGCGCACTGTTGTTTCTTGGTGCGGTTGACCTCGATCTTCTCTTTCCGTAATGCAGTGAGCTGCTCTTCGCAAAATTCCATGTGAGCGTGGATGGCTTTGCTGGAAATCGCTAGGTTGCACATAAAAGCGATGACAGCGATACGGTCGTTGTGCGGGAGCTTGTGGTACAGCTGACTGGGTGCGGTCGGCGTTGTGAGGCGAGGGGGCGTCGGCTGGTAGTTGGTGTTGGGGCGGCAGAACCAGATGGTTCTTGAGACTCTTCTGGGGCGAAGAGGAGACGAGTCAGAATTTCTCGTAGACGAGGGAAATTCTCGACCGTCGCATGCTGGAAGTCGGGTATACCGGTCAGTACTCGCCATTGTACCCAGCAAGGTACTGACGTCTTTGAGGCAGCCAATCAATGACTCCTCCCAGCCTTCACGGCCTTCTGAATGTCGCAGAGGTGCACGTTCCCAGTTGTTGCCAACGTCAGCCATTGCGGTCGTAAGATCGTCGATAGTGATACCAAATACTTCGCTCTGCATGTCTTCTTCCTCTTTCAGAGCAACCAATGACATGACCGCGCTATGTCGGTTGAATGGGACGGTGCGCAGGTTATAAATGAGCGCGGCATGGACTTCGGCGAGCAACTGACAACGCGGTTCAATGGCCGAATGCCGAAGTGCGGCCTCGTAGTCGTCCATCGTGAAGGTTGACATGTGTAACGGTTGACTGGGAGCAGAGCAAGCATCCACACACTGTTACACGAACGATGATTGAAGAACAAAACTTACCCGTAAACGACCAGGAAGTTGTAGGACATGAGGAAGTGGGCATTGGTTTCCGGGTCGTCTCCACAAGGCATTGCGAGCTTGCTGGGAGCGGGTCTCTTTACCTTCATGCCTGCACGTCTCTCTTTATCACGAGCACTACGTCCAAGTCTTCTGTTGGATATCGAATTGGTTTCTTTTTCTTCTTGTCTGTCAGACGATCGTTCTCTTCTTTCGCCTTCAGCTGCTGCTCAACCCTCTCACGCTCTTCACGCTGCCCGCTGCTCGGCGACGGCTTTCTCTCTCTCGCTACGTTTGAACGAAGTAAGTACGGCATGGGGATACAAATAGACAGAAGTCGCCGTACCTTTTTCCTCCGCCATCTGCCTCCGCTTCTTCGCTGCAGGACCTTCTTTATCCTCCCAGACCTTCTTACGTTTGTCAATCTCGCCCTTCTTCAATTTTCTACGCCTTTTCTGATGTCATCGGGCATGACGCTGCTGACGCCGTATCGCGCAGCAATTGCAGGCTTGACAGTCCAGGGAGAAGCGACAGCGGCATCGCGGTCGACACAATCACGGATGAACCGTCGCAATATAGACTTGGAGAAGGCTAGGCGGTCTCGGCTACAACAGAGCGTCGGCACGTAGTAAAGCGCGAGGATGTTGAGATA
>NW_025954623.1:0-19143 GCF_022376455.1 Epithele typhae
CGGCCGACACCGCGACGCGGATGCTGTACGCTTGCCCAAGGTGAAGTAGTTACTCGCTGCGATTAGAACGCAATCAGTTCCATCGCAGAACATACGACGGTTGGGAGTGCTTACGGATGGTTGGGCGGAGTCCGAGTCAGTATCGGCACCGTCGTCCTCGTCATAGACATACAACGCGGGAACACCGGGAGGCTGTTACCCTTAGCAATCGGGTGACACATACGCAGACAACGACTTACCACGTAGGTGAAAGTGTCGCCCCACTCGTGACGCTTCTGCAGCCATTTGGGCATGCTTGGATAGCGCCTCTGCTGAGGCGTCATGTCATACTCCTTCTCTTTGGAGTAGATGATTGGAATGGCTGTGGCGACGTCAATATGGGTAGTGGCACTGATTAAACGTGATACGCACTGATGTATCCGGTGTACTCGTACTGAATGTACCGAACGTCTTTGAAGACTTCAAGTTCGCGCAACCACGGCGGGAACCAGTAGTCGGCGCATGCCATCGCACTCTGATCGAGGGAGAGATCTGGTACCTCGAGCCCGTCGTCGACGAACGCCAAGCGACACACAAGCACGTATCCCTGGGCGAGTTTTCCAGATTCGTCACGGACGCGATGTTCAATGAGGCTGGGGCAATGGATCCAGTTGTTGTCGTGGAAGTAAAGCGTTGCAGCAAAGGGGGCATCTTGGGGAGTGACGTCGGCGATGCCGTATGCTTTCATGACTAGATGATGGACGGCCTCGGAAGGAAACCAGAATCCACCGACGTGAACGGACATCGAGAAGGGGAGACGAGACGGTGGAGATAGTATGGATCTGAGTGGCGGTGGTGGGTCGGGCTCCGTCGCCTCGCGTGTTGCCTCGTGGCTGGCTTTCAGGCGGAGTTTTAATATGGCCACTATGGTCCCGCCGGTCAGCACTCGAGCTCGCCGCGGAGCAGCATCTCCAGTCGCCCCTCCGCGCGTGGTACACCGACAAACAGCGCGCCGAGTACACCTCTACTGCTATGCCCCAACCGGCTCCGCGTTCTTCGGCCCTCAGAAGACTCCCACTTGGTACGGACGCGGTGGCACCCCTCCGTGCGCTCTACGACTCAGGTGGCCGCACACGGGACAGCGCCGTCATTGTCGTGCGCGTGCGCGCCCATCTTGCAGGTCGTGCAGGTGCGCCCACGGCAGCTCGCGGAGGCGTGTGCGAGGCTCGTCGCCGCGAAGGTGAAGGGGCGCACGAGGACCAGAGAACGCTGATGAGTCCCCCGGCGGCTGGTGCGGCGGTCTTCTGGGGACCGAAGTTGAAGGTGGAGCATGTCCGGGAGTGGCAGTAGACGCGGTCCGCGGTACCTCGAGTGTGTACTCGCCCCGCTTACCGGAGTATCCCTCGCAGAGAGGTGAAGGGAGGTGCTGCTTGAAGCATATCGGGGGAAGAGCGACTCGTCGGCGTGGGTAGCACCCTGGGACGTCGTGCATGGGCAAACGACGTCGACGGCATGGTCGCATGGCAAGGCGCCATTGATCGAGGTTTCGCTCCATACGGCGAGCGCGGCGGTGTTTAGAGTTCATCATATCTATGTATGAGACTAAGAATCAAGATCGTGTGTTTAGGACTGGCACGGAGGGTTTGCGTACCGTTCTTGGTAAGGGTCGAAGCACTTCATCGGGGCGATCGGGGCGGGACCTCCGACGCCAACACTTGTGGGCAAACGTCTAACACCTCGTGCTGCACAAATCCACACAGCAACAGTGGAAGCGCATCGCGTTGTAGCTCATTCTGCTCACTCCGCTTGCACATGAGGACTTGCATTCGAGGAGAGTGGGCGTGACAGAGTTGCACGGGGCGACGGTGGAGAGGCTTTTATTAGGCGCCATCCGAGTCAGTGGCATGGGGAAACCGACGGCTCTTGGCACAAGCAACCAGGTCGGAGGGAGTAAAGCACGAGGGATCCCGGAAGTCCATAAGCATATAAAAAGAGGTGAATAACTATCAATAAGGATACATGCAGAGTGAAGGATAACGGGGACGCAAGATCTGGCTAGTTGGACGTACGGCCGACACGGCGACGCGGATGCTGGACGCTTGTCCAAGGTGAGGGAGTTACTTGCTGCAATTCGAACGACATCAGTTTCATCGCAAATTATGAGGCCGTTATAGGTGCTCACAGATGATTGGGTTGAATCCGAGTCAGTAGTGTTGGCGCTATCGTCGTCGTCGTAGACATACAAGGCGGGAACACCAGGAGGCTGTTACACTTAGCAAACGGGTGGCGCATACAGAGGAGTCAACGGCGTACCATGTAGGCGAAAGTGCGACCCCGCTCCTGACGCTTCCGGAGCCATTTGGGTATAGTTGGATATCGATTCTGCTGAGGCGCCATGTCATACTCCTTCTCTTTCCAATAAATGATTGGAATAGCTATGCGGATGTCAACAGAGGTAGTGGCACTGATCGAACGTGATACGCACTAATGTATCCGGTATACTCGTACTGAATGTACCGAACGTCTTTGAAGACTTCAAGTTCGCGCAACCACGGCGGGAACCAGTAGTCGGCGCATGCCATCGCACTCTGATCGAGGGAGAGATCTGGTACCTCGAGTCCATCGTCGACGAACGCCAAACGACACACAAGGACGTGTCCTTGGACAGGTTTGCCAGATCCGTCCCGGACGTGATGCTCAATGAGACTGGGGCAATTGAGGTCGTCGTTGTCGTGGAAGTAAAGTGTTGCGGCGAAGGGGGCGTCCTGGGGGTGACGTTGGCCAGGCCATAGGCTTTCATGAGCAGATGATGGACGGCGTCGGCAGGAAACCAGAATCCACCAACGTGAACAGACATGTTGTGCAGCAAAGGGAGGTGAGACGGCGGAGATGGCAGGGCGGAGGGAGATGTGAGTGGCGGTGGCTGATGAAAGCAGGAGTAAAACAGTTGTTTAGCGCCAATGTTCGATTTCGCCGTGTCACGTGTGGGTGTTTCTTTACGGCGGAGATTGAAGCACCGGCCCGGTCCTCCTTCCAAAACCACAACCTCGCGTGTGGCAGGCTCACCCCCAACCACCTTCCTCAACAATCGAACAATGGCCTCCTCGCGCTTGCATTGTTCCAGTGAGTATATAATTCTCCCCGCCGTTTTCGCACCGCCGCTCTCTCATACCCGCTCTCCTCTACCATCTCCCCTACAGACCAACCCCATGGGCAAGAAGCAGACTACGCCGCCCGGCGCGAAAAATACTAAGAAGGCTGAACCTTCCAATGCGTGCGTATTTCTGCATTTTTGCCGCCTTTATCGTCTCAACCACCCCCACTCCCCTTCCCTAGGCCACCCGTATCACCTCTCGTCTCCCTGACCACCCTCCCGACTCCGCTTGCTGTCCCGCCCACTCTCGGTGCCCTCAATGACGATATCATTTCTGTTATCACGGGAGTTATTGACTCTATGGTACGTTTTATACTTCATTAACCATGTGCATGGCTAAACATCATCGCTGTCCGCTCCTGCCTCGTCTGTTCAAAGTGAGTAGCTTGTTTATCATGTGGGTTGTAGTGCGCTAAACGTTGATGAACATATATAGGCCCGCGACCCGGAAGAGGAACGGTACAATTGACTCTCTCTTGACGGCGAAGCATCGTCTGGATATAATGAAGACTTCACTGGTGAGCACGCTTCTTTGGCTTATCCTGCCACACTCTCATCTTTCCTGGCTCTCGAAGGCAGCCCACAATGTCGCGGAGCTTCCTTTACTCCCCGCCTCTTCCGACGGAAGCGGTTCGCATGGCGCGTCTTCAACCACGGAAGTCTGCTTGGCCACCGTCCCCATCGACGCCGCGCCATGCGGTGCTCCATCGATAGCCTTGCCTGGAGCCGATCCGACTGCGGTGCTATCCATCGGCATCGCGCCTGACCCTGACCACTCCACGACCCAAGAAACACATCAGCATACCTCGGTAATATGTTTATATGTTTCATTAGTGCGTTGTTCTGACCACATTTCAGGCGTCCGCTGCCCAAGAGCCTTCCGAACCTGCCCAGGAACCTGACGTTATCGTCGACGGTCAGGTCAAGGAAGATTTGTTGCGCCTTCTCGCTGAATCTTGTGATGTATTCGTGCGTGTTCTTCACTCTTGTTTGGAATGCCCAAAGCTGATCCGGTCAAATGTCCAGAACAACAGGTGAGTCGCTATAGAACGACTGCCATGTCAATACTAAACACTCTTATACTACAGTAAGGAGCTCCGATCCGGGCTTGCTGACGAGATCAACGACTGCCTCGCGAAGCTCACCGAAACTCAAACCCTGGTCTCGTACCTCCTCGCGGATCCACCATCGCGCCCAGACGCTGAGGGCCCCACGGTACATATTCGCTTCAGGTCGTTCGTCATGGTATCGCTGACACTCTAACGCGCTTTCAGGACCACGTCGACGAAGTGATGAACCGTGTCCCGCCGTTCATCTGGTATCTCGTCGACCACATCACCCCAGACTCTCCCGAGTGCAAGATCGACGGTGTCACCCAGGTCCTGTACTCGTACGTTCTCACTCCGGAACAGCTGTGCTGGGTTCAAGTCCAGGCTACGATCTCCAGGCTCGAGGCGGTCAAACAGCGTGAGCGTGGAAAGCGCTCGAAACGGGGCGTACGAGGCGGGACCAAGGCTGAAGATCCTCCGTCGCTGGAAGAGCGGGTTATCGATCCGGAAGGCGTGGAGGCCGGTCCGCCAGCGGCCTCCACCCCCGCAGACACCATTTCGACCCGTCCGAGGCATAAGCATGCGTCGGGTCACCTTTCCTGCTTTGTTCCGGACGTTCTGGTTTCCGCGGTCGATGGCAGGGGTCGTCGGATCCGAGTTCTCCTGCTTGTCGAGAACAAGCGGACCGGCAACCCCATTCCCCAGCTCCTCGACTATGCCAAAGAGTTCCCCAATGAACTCGACACTGTTTTCATTGGTGTCAAGATTTGCGATAAAGGTATGGGTCTCCAGGCGATCATTCTGCGTCGCGAGAGCAACGAACAGAGAAGGTTGAAATTGGTTGTGATCCACGAAGATGGCAGGACCGAAGATCCTGCCGATATGGTAGACGTCGAGGGCGCCTATGTCCCTGTCCACAGCCGTTTCTTCATACAGACCCTGTTGGACGTTCTCGATCGTCACCGCAGCCACATGCAGGCGCCCAACTGAACTAATACTTCCCTCAATCAAGTACGTCTCGCACCGTTTTATCTATCCACACTTATTCATCGACTCCCAGATGGTAGGCTGTGCCGCTTTGCACTCATGCGTGCTCAATATCAACGTCTCAAGACAGCAGTCTATGCCCTCACTACGTCTTACGATTTCACACACTCATTTCCCTCCGTTATCATCTCACTATCTCACTCAGACACTCCTGTATCCATCTCACGCTCGTTGTATCTCTTCACCTGTATTGTATCACATTTAATCTCGTCAAATCTCGCTACTCTCCCCACGCTCATTTGCATCGTCTCTGCTGACTCCTATATACTAAAACCTTTTTTAATCATGCTCGTCTGATTACGGTGTGAACGTTTCTTGCTCCCAGACTGGTAGCGTAGTACCAGTGCGCTTTGCACTCGATTTCCTGGGTGCCCGACGCCCAGATTTGCAAGCCGGGGTGCGAAAACCGACCTTCGAGTAGTAAGTATTTCGACATGGGATAAATGTTGGAGGACATTTCTCGCGTGCACCACGAAACATTGAAACATACATGCGTGGCGTACACGAGTGAGGCTTTCAACGCCGTGCCATATTGTGAATATCGGCTCGAAGACGTGACCCTGCCCGATCTCCCACAGATCTTTCTCCGCTCTTCACCCTCGCCCCGAGGAATTCTCCGAGAAGCCCGCGTCCATCAAGACCCAAACGAAACGCCCTCCTACCCGTGCCGCAGCGCGCAGACGACTTCGACGACCGAGTCCTGGTAGTTCCAATCCTTGTCGTGGAGCACGACGCGGTGGGGGGCGAGCATCTCGCGCAGTCTGTCCGTCGCGTCCGCGGCGACATGCCTGACGGGGTGTCCGCCGCACAGCGCGGCCGTCCGGCGTACGTAGAGCACGTGGAAGGACTCGAAGTGGAAGCCTGGACATCTGGAAGGCGGAGGCGGCGCCGCCGCCGCCGGGGGATTGAAGCGTGCGCCCAGTGCTTGGTGCGCTGGGCGTGGCCATCGAGGTACTGCTGGAAGACGAGGATGAGGATAGATGTATGCTTAATTAGGTCGGGGTGGTGGAGAGCGAGGGAGGCGTGCAGGATCTGCGCGCGGAATAAAGCAACGGCCCGAGACTACGGACCTCACCCGCTTCATGTCCCCACCGTGAAGACAATTTCAAGCCTGGTGACAAAGGCGAGACCGCGCCACAGGGACAACGCGCAATAGATTGATCCGTACCGAGCAGCGCATCCGGTGAACTCAGGTTTACGAGCGCGCGCGACTGGTACTCGGTGAAACCCGGATGACTCATCACTGCCGCCGAGGATTCCCGAATCAGGGCCAGATCAAAGCCTCACCCAAATTGAACGATGGGAGTCGACCTGGATCTTGACTCCCTCCTTGAACACCACCCCGACCCAGTGATGCTGTAATCCGAGCGCATCGTGCTGTGACTTCAAGCCCACGGTCTGCTCCCCAGTGACCTGTAAGTCCATTGCTCGTTTTCCAGGCCACGATCTCCGCGACGACGAGAGTCGAGTGCGCCGTCGGGGGAGGTGCTTCGCGAATTCCCTCCCGCCATCTCCACTCAAGGGCGCTCATACACGGGCGTGTTTATGCTTGTGCGTTGTGAGTGTCCAGCACCCTTGGGGGCGTGTTCGTCTCCCAGCTGGCTGTCTCTCCTTGCCGCGACGTCGCGTCGGGTCAAAGTTGGCGGGTACGAGGGGCTTATCGCAGATCAAGGCGTTCTGTCTATCTGCATGTATGCTGACGAAAATCCCCAGCTTTGGTTTCCTGTGCGATTCCAAATAGCCGGATGGACTGACTGCATGTGCGCGACTGCGTCGCGCCGAGGTGAACACAGTGAGTACCCTCCGCGACTGTTCTGCGCATCGCTCTATCACTCGACTGGTGAGCGTTGGGGCTTCTTCTCGACGTTTGTTGTCTAGAGGACAAGGACTCCCTCTGGAGACGGGTTTGCTAGCTGGTCGTTGGCCCTTCAGTGGCTGGCAGATGTTGCCTACCCCCAATTCGGGATAGCCATGGCTCAATCGAGCATGAGGGATTCCTATGGGCTCTATCTTTTGACTTCACCCATTCATCGCACTCGCAGCATTTGGCTAATCGTGCCTTGACAGTGTGTCTACAGTGACAACCCTTTCCTCAGATGCGCCACGATCACGACGATCACGCCGATCACGCCGAAGTCAGGGTTGAGGACTATGAAGAAGTCTGCTCTCCCATCCGCGGTGTGTGTACGTTTCGAGATCCGTACGCTGTCTGTGCCGCGCGCGCCCTATCACTTGACCGGCGGACGTTGGACATCTGTCCCGACGTTTGCTGGCTGGAGCCCAGGCCGCCCTCCAGCTGCAGGCTCCCGAACGAACCCAGAACCTGGGGGTGTTACCACAGTCTTCATGTGACCTCCCTGTTTGGGTAGACATTGAGGATTGGGAGCTGGGGTTGGCCACCCCAAGTTCGGGACAGCTATGGAGCAGTCGAGTATGAGGGGCTTTTATGCGCTCTGTCTTCTGGTGTCGCGTTGTCGTCGGGCCCGCAGACTTTTGCTAATCTGGCCTTGAAAGCGTGCCCAGAGTGGCCAACCTTTCCTCCAACGTGTCGCGATCACGACGATCACGACGATCAGGCCGAGTCAGTCCTGGAATATTGCGGACAAAAGAGGTCTGCTCTCCCACCGTACACGTGGTGTGTGTGCGTTTCAAGGTTCGTACACTCTCTCTGTCGTGCACGCCCGCATAACCTACGTCAGTACCTCTTGCGAGTACGTTTTGGCTGTTTGTGCAGTCGTCGGAGGCCACCCAGGCATTCGGGTCGCTGCGATGCTGTCGAGCATGAGGGGCCTCTTGCTATGCATGTCGTCATTACGTCTTGTACGGGAGCTGACCGTCTTCGAATTATAGCATTTGGGGTCCACAGGCTATATCGTCTCACTACTCAGGGTCTAATCCACAGACCTCCGGTTTATCTCATACGTTCACCACTTTATAGAGATGTCGTTCTCATGCTTGCTGCAGCCCGAGCAGCTTCGCATTGCATATAGTCACGTCGCCCCTTACACACTGAGTGACTCGTTCAAGACCTCCTTGTGCTAACCCGATGGGATCTTTTACGGGGTACTCGCGCCACGCGCGCCGCTCCCTGCGGCTTCCGCCAGGAAACGTGCTTCGGGGGCTCGAGAGCTCGAAGGATCAGATAGGCGATGAAGGCGTTGGACTGGTCATTTGAGTTTATCTTTCGTACCAATTGACTAATCAAGGTGATTCAGCCCAAGATTCACACAAAAGTCGTCTGTGAATGGACGTTCATTCGAACACGCGCGGAACGACGCTTGGCGAGTCGTGGGCGAAACAGTGCCAGAGGGCTCGTGCATCGCCAGCGAAGGCCCAGAGTTGCAGAACCAGGCCAGCTTTGATCAAATTCGCCTCCGAACACGATCGCGGTCAGGCCACGTCACGTCCGCACCGCAACTCTCCTGCAGTCCTCGCCCGATGAGATGCCTCTCTTCGACGCTGGTCCCCAACTCCGTCAAGACGAGCCGCTTCGTGTTCGTCACTTCACCAGTGCAGTCCTCCGCGCGGCGCATGTCCGTTACAAAAACGTGACCCCGATGCGCTCCCACTGCTCGCGATGCGCCGCGTGAAGAAGCAGGCTTGGTCCGACGGTGGCGGCTGGCAGACCGCTGATGTGATGCTAACTCCGGGAAGAGTCAACAAGGGGAGAGGGCTGAGGTCGAGTCCGCGTAGGTGTGAAGCGCGGGAAGTCGGTAGAGAGGACGAGCACCGTGGGACAGGACGTCCGAGGGTGTCGCGGAGGAGGAAGGGGACGGAGTGCGCGAACGCGGAGGAGAGGAGAGGAGGACAAGCGAAGAGACGATAGACGCGGACGAGGGGGGCGCGCACGGGCGCTACGAAGGCGATGGGCGACGGGCGATGGGCGACGGGCGATGGGCGACGGGCGATGGGCGACGGGCGATGGGCGATAGTCGAGGGCGATAGGCGACGTGTGCGATGGCGATGGACGACGAAGACGAGATGATACGAGATGAGATCGAGTAGAGGCGAAGTCGAGAAGTGAGCACACGACGCACGCACGGAAATGCGAGGAAAATGAACTGGATAGCAACCAGTGCGAGTCGAGTCTAAATACATGCAAATGCGGCCCGCGCGAGAGTGTGACTACGACCGAAACGAGCACCCGAAACCTGTCTACAAGTCTGAGTGTCATGGCGAGCGTCCGGAAGATAAGAGAAACAAGTGGCGGAGCGGGGCAACGAGTGTGGCTGACCATGGAGGCCGTGGAATGGGGGATACGAAGGGGCGAAAAGGGAGAAGAAACGTGTGTGGGTGTGTAGCTAACTATGAAGCGGAGCGATCGCGAGGGTCGGTGTGGTGTACCGTAGGGATGAGGGACGAGGATGCGCGGGACGAGGATGTACAGTGCGCGAGGGCGCGGATCTCGCGCGGGCGTCTGACGGACGCGTGCACGTACCAGCGGCGGTGGATGCACATCACCCCCTCCCTACTGAAATCTGAACCCTCCAGGGGTCAGGCGACAGCAGGACTGAGGCGCGGCGGCGATGAAAGGAAGAGGGCGGGGTGAACGGATGTGGGGAATGAATGGACATGTAACGTCGGATGCAAACTGCGACGGCACGATGGGAGCGGAAAAAATTTGGAGGTTGCGGGGCATGAAGTCCGGGACGGGAGAGCGTCTTGTACGCGGGGAGAAGAGCGCGAGAGGACGGTGCCGGGATGAGAGCGTACCGAGGCAAACTCCCTCCTGACCAGGCCGTGCCTGCTAATCCTCCCTAATCTCATCTCCGTCAAATAGCTCGTCAATCACGTCTCTGGACGCCAGTTCGTCGTCTTTTCTGGTGTCGTCCTCGCCGAGTGAGTTCGAGGCTGTGTTGATCTCGCGGAGGCGTGCAGTTGCGACTCGGACGTCGAGGGCGGAGTTGTCGGGGCACGGACTCGGAGTGGAGACAGAGGCGCGGGCAATGCAAGGCAGGAATCGGAAGGCGGCGATAGGGCGGTTGAAGACGAGTCCAGCAACGGGGCACGCACCACCGCGGTTGCACGAGAGGACCATGTTGGGGTTGGGGTATCGCGAGCGCATCTCCCGGTAAGCCGTCTTCTCGACTGGTCCTTGCGTGACTAGGAAAGCAAAGACGTCGGTGCCGGAGTCGTTGAGTAAGTCGGGCTCGGAGTCGGGGATGTCGGGGGCAGAGGGGGAGTTGCGAGAGACATGTGTGAGGACGGGAGCCGAGGTCGGCGGGTGCGAGAGGAACGATGGAGGCGAGCGCGGAGCAGTAGGCACTGTACACACGAGGTCGGAGTTCGGGTCGCGGAGCGTGATGGTCTGGGTACCGTCGGTGTTCGAGCGTGTGATGCTGGAGGTGAGGAGCTCGAAAGGGCGTCCGAGCAGGACGTCATAGGCGGGAGAACGGATGATGTGGAATTGTAAGTAGACCGTGATTGAACCAAAGCGTACCGCGACGTTTCGAGCTAGCCCGAGTGATGCGTCGGTGGCTCCGTTCGCGCTCTGCATCTGTAAGATGACGTGTGGATCGTACGCGAGGCCGAGGTGGTGACAGACTCCCTCCGACATGGAGACGATGCTGGAGCCGCTGTCGTGGATGCACGAGATGTCGACCTTGTTGAGGAAGGTGCCCGTGATGGCGCGGATCGATGCCGACTCGAGCGCGACGCGAATAGGCTCTGGTTCTTCGCCAGGTGGGAGCGATTTGAGGTACATCTCCACCGGGTCCGGGATGACGAGGGCGCCGCTGGGGGGATCTTCCTCCGGAGCGAGCTGTGAGAACGCCCTATGCACGGCATGAGCTAGCGGGTCACAGGTGGATGCCAGCAGCACGTCGCCAGTGTCGACCACAGTCGGTGAGACGTCATTTATAGTCTCAGCGGTGAGGACGGCTTCGACGGGCGCACGGCGAACGGTGCAGAGCTCGCGCGTAGCGGCGCAGAACTCCGGGGACATAGACAAGAGCTCTTCGCGGGTGACCATCACCGGTTGGTCGAGGCATCGCTTGAAGACGTTGGCGACGTGCTGAGCGCTGTAGACGGGAGGGCGTGCGCGATAAGCGGGGTCGGGCTTCTTACTGAAGGGCTGCGCGTGCTTCTGCGGCGTCGCGAAGTTGCGCTGGGTCGGTGGCTGGTAAGTAGCATCGCGCGCGATGGAATATGGGTGCTCCATGCGTGGAACCAGTGCCTTGCCGACCACCTCAGGCTCGCGTGTGCTTGCAGGAGTGGCCGCTCTGCTTGCTTCGGTGCTCGGGGCCACTGGTGCGTGGGGCGGCGCGTCCACGTCCGGTACCTCTTCGATGGTCGCGTGTGGGACTGCTGGGCTCGGATCGACGAAGGCGAGTCAAAGCGGACCGCACGGCGGCGAGCGCGCTCCTCACGAGCTTCAGCGGCGTTGGCTGCCCCAGCGGTTTTCTGTCTTCCGCTCGCTGTCGTTCGAGCGCGTACAGCTCCTGCTTGCGACTCTGAATCTGTTGTTCCAGGTCAAGCTCGTGGAAGTTGGCGTAATAGGCAGCAGGTGGTGTAGGTACAACAGGGGCTGTGAGGGCGCGTGGCTCGAAAAGAAGCTGTTGCGCTGTCCGGGTGCGCGCGCGTCCGGATAGGCTTGGTGGTACGCTTTGACGCGGTCGCGAAGGGTGATGCCTGTGAACGCATTCGGGACGAATGACCCGGATGGAAGGACCACACTGCCCTCCTCGTTACGGCGTACCAAACCGGCGGTTGCATCTGTGGTGACGAGCGGACACAAGCGGATGGGATGGGATGGGTCGCCACAGTAGATGCAGGTGCGTGGACCAGCGGCGCGAGGCTGAGCAGGGGCTGGGACTATGTGCGGTGGCAGGTCGCGAGTGGTACGGCTGAGCGCGGCTACGAGCGTAGTAGTCAACGTTTCCATCGCCATCGTGAACTCGGATTTGATGGCTGGTATGACGGTGGCGGTTTGCACGTGCGCCTGTGAACTGCCCGTGATGGTGCCGACGAGGGTCGCCTCTATAGCGTGGTGCGTGGCTTCCGTGATGTCGCTAATGGAGTAGGGATCTCGGGGGTAGAGGACGGTAGGCTTAACGACGCGGAGGCGTTCGAGGACCGTGGCGCGCAGGACGGGAGGTAAGCCAAGAAGGAATATCCGGTCACGTTCGTGCTCCTGGAGCTGCTTTCCCGCGATGAGGAAGTCTGCGATGTCGCGGAAGCGACGGCTGAACGCGTTAAAGGTGCTGACAGCGTCCATGGGCTTGTTCGCGGCCGCATCGACATGGATTTCAAGGTCGCGTCGGCTGAATAGTCCTATCCCGTTTTCGCCGACGTATTCCTTGGTCACCGCCTGCTTGAACTCGGCAAACGTCTGGGCAGCGTCGGTGTACTCGGGGAACGAGCGCCATATGGTTTTCTCTGAGTCGGGGGTGTATCGGACCGCGTGTTTCTTCCTCAACTCGTCGTCTGTGACGCGAGCTTCGTCGAGGCAGAACTCGAGGTCATCAAAGAAACCGAGGATGGTGCGCGGATCACCCTCTGGATCAAATGATGGGGCTCCGGCGGCTCCGCGGGCAGGCATGCGATAAGCCATGATGAAAGGACGTGGAAGGACTAGCGGAGGCGGGGGTGGCGGTGTCGGAGCGGTTGGGATCTCGGGAGACGGAGGCGGAAGGTAGAAGGCGAGGCGGAAGAGGTCTAGGAGTTCTTCGTCGCGGTTTGCAAAGCTAGAGGCCTCTGAAGGTGGGGGCGCGTTGGGGGTAACAGATCGGTAGAAAGGCGATAGAAGCGGGGATAGTTGCGGTGATGGGTCTGGAGACTCGAAGCGGGAAGAGGTCGGGGATGATCCAGTAGACTCGGATCGGCGCGGGTTTCGGGGGTTGTTCCAGTCGACGAGCCGAAGGCGGAAAGGTTCGCGATCCGTGGTGGAGAGTATGGACCGCCGTTTGAGGGCGTAATGCAAGAGAGGGGTGTGTGTAGAAGAAGGTACTCGCCGGCTCAGAGGCCTACTGAAAGGACTTTAAATCCAACCCTCGCGGTGGGCTCCAGATGATGTGATGCTAACTCCGGGAAGAGTCAACAAGGGGAGAGGGCTGAGGTCGAGTCCGCGTAGGCGTGAAGCGCGGGAAGTCGGTAGAGGGACGAGCACCGTGGGACAGGACGTCCGAGGGTGTCGCGGAGGAGGAAGGGGACGGAGTGCGCGAACGCGGAGGAGAGGAGAGGAAGACGAGCGGAGAGACGGATAGACGCGAGACGAGAGGGCGCGCACGGGCGCTACGACGGCGATAGACGATAGGCGATGGGCGACGGGCGATGGGCGACGGCGAAGGGCGATAGGCGACGAAGACGATACGGTAGAGGCGAGGTCGAATAGATACGAAGGCGAGGGGTGAGCACACAGCACACGCACGTAGATGCGAGGGAAAATGAACTGGATAGCAACCAGTGCGAGTCGAGTCTAAATACATGCCAATGCGGCCCGCGCGAGAGTGTGACTACGACCGAAACGAGCACCCGAAACCTGTCTACAAGTCTGAGTGTCATGGCGAGCGTCCGGAAGATAAGAGCAACAAGTGGCGGAGCGGGGCAACGAGTGTGGCTGACCATGGAGGCCGTGGAATGGGGGATACGAAGGGGCGAAAAGGGAGAAGAAACGTGTGTGGGTGTGTAGCTAACTATGAAGCGGAGCGATCGCGAGGGTCGGTGTGGTGTACCGTAGGGATGAGGGACGAGGATGCGCGGGACGAGGATGTACAGTGCGCGAGGGCGCGGATCTTGCGCGGGCGTCTGACGGACGCGTGCACGTACCAGCGGCGGTGGATGCACATCACCGGAGCGGGGCTTGACGTGACAGATGCGCGAGTGCACGCGCGCCCCGGCGAGAGGGGATGACGCGAGTGCTGGTTTGAGGCAGGTCAGTGCGGAAAAGTGGTAAAATGGAATGAAATCACACATGAAAGGCGAAAACAAGAGCTCGACAGGGCGTTGCGCAAAAGCTGCCGTTGTCGGAGACACATTCAACGGCGATGGTGGACGTGTCCGCGCGGTGACATCGCACGCTGCCAGCTGGTCGTATTCCCGCCAGAGCACGCGCGTTAAGAGGTTCAATCTGTTGGAAGGGCAAGGTTAGATGGGCGTCGGTGACGGAGACAACTGAAGACGCACCGCGAGATGCCACAGTGACGTGTCGTTGTGGGTACCAGTACCTTGGGAGGTAGGGTCGTATCGGGATCTTGATGTGACGGAACGGCATGCCGACGGTGGACGGCGCGGAGATGTTCAGAGACGCGTTCGAGCGTAGAAGCAGGCCTCGGCTCTCACGGCTTGTTCGAGAGCTGGAACGTGGTGAATTGGCGCGGATTACGATGCATGCAGGGTCAGGTGCGTACCGACTCAGGCTGGCACACAGGTTTGAGACGACGCGGCGGCCGGACAGCCCACGGACGGGACCAGCAGAGCAACTGGTCTTGCTGTATGCGCGGCCCGCGCGCATACAATCTGCTGAATGCCTGGTATCGTGTTCGCGGCTGTGCGGCTGTTGGTGTAAGTGTGTCGAGTGTGCGTCGGGTGCTGTGCTCACCTCGAAACGGTTGCAATCAGTGGGGATGATGAGGTGAGGGCGCGCGGACTTGATTGACATGAGCCGAGCAAGCGAGGGACAGCGGGAGTGAAGGGGAGAGGCCGCGAGCGATCGTTCTTCGCACCCTGGGCGGGCGGAGGTGGTTTCGTATGCGGCGGGTGCGAGTGTGAAGCGGAGCAGAGCAGGGTCGTGGAGGAAAACGAAGCGCGTGCGCGCGCGCGGAGCGTGACGCGGGGGCTGTTTTGAGGCAATTCAGTGCGGAAAAGCGGTCAATTCGAACGAAACCACACATCAAAAGCGAAAATGAGAGCTCAATGGAGCGCTGCTATTGGTGAACGCGTCCGCACGGCGACATCGCACGCCGCTGGCCATCGATTCTGGGTTTCACGCTCGTGATTCCCGCCGGCAGGAGCCTCGATCCGGCCGTCCTCCGTCGGCTCGCACGATGGTCTGGTACGTGAGCGTGCTGCTCAAAAGAGACCTGCACGCGCGTTACGATGCCCGATCTGTTGGGCGAACAAGTGAAGCCGCACCACGAAAGGTTGCAGTGAGTGGTGGAAGACGTGTCGTCGGGGGCTACCGGTAGCTCGGTCGGGATCAATGTTTGCGCCAAGACGAGACGTCAAAGTGAGACGTCTCGTCACGGGGAACCGGTAGCTCGGGAGGCATGTCGCGTCGGCGGAGGGCGGGATGTCAATGGTGGCTGGCGCAGATGGGAGAGGATTCGGGCGGCGCAAAAGGAGGCCGGGGAAGGCCAGACTGCAGTCCCCAAGCGGTCTCCCGGGGAGTGTTGGGGGTGGAGGATGGCGGGAGGGTGCTGGAGCCTGGCTGGGGCGCGCGGATGGGAAGCTAGAGAGCTGGAACGTAACCGGGATATGGGTTAGCACGGATTCCGGTGAATGCAGGGTCGGATGCGTGCCGACTCACTGGGCTGGCGGGCAGGTTCGAGATGACGTGGCGAATGCGCAGACGAGCAGAAGCGAACCAGCAGAGCAACTGGTCTTTCTGTATGCGCGCATACAGTCTGCTGAACGACCGTGTTGGTGTCCACGCGGGCATTGCGGTGTGTAGGAGCTGAGGCGGGGTAGCGGCAACGAGAGATCATTGCTCCACACAGGCGGCGAGAGCTCTCGGGTGCAAGAGCGGTCTGCGATGGTCCGCACCGAGTAAGCACTGCGCTGCAGACGAGGGCGGCAGTGAGACGAGATGCACTGGAACGAGCCGCCTGCGTCACTCACAGGAATGGGACGGGTACGCGACTGGATTTGAAACGCGTAGCGCTAGTACAGGAGCACGGCACCCGACCCTGCGTGTGCGTGGATCAGCAACCAATCAGCAACCTGGTACGCCTGATGATGGCGCACTCACAGAGACAGCGACGAATCGCGTCAGAGACCTCGCGAGCGGCATCTCCCGCGACGACGTGGGGGAATGCCATGCACTCACGCATCGTCTGCCCCGGCCCTCAAGGCCTCAAGAGTCGTTCGTCGCGATCGCAGCAATGCTCGGCGAATGCACCGCGCTTTGTATGGGGACCACGCGCTTTCGTGCTCTCGATACGGACGACATGGCCTGCCTTGGAGTGTCAGACACACTGCGGCGGCGGGGATAGCTCGTGGCCAGTACCGCTAGCGAACGTTCGTTCAGGCGAGGTTGGACGTGCCCGAGAGGCACGGCGCTGTGGATAGGCAACGATCTCCGGGAGACTTTGAACCGCGGTGAGGATCGAACACGGGCGTACCGTCGTGGTGACGGACGGTGGCAACGAGCGCACTCGGGTGGGAGAACAGACGTCGTGCGTACACATTCGTACCAGTGTGCGATGTACCTTGAAGCGTTCATCGGGGGCACTCCGGCGAGCCGGGGTAGCGTGAGGCGGGTGCTGGTTTGAGGCACGTTAGGGCGGAAAGGCGGGTATTTCCGCTGGCTGGGCTTGGCTTGAGCACGCACGTTAGTTCGACCTGTTGGGCGAGCGAGGTCAAATGAGGGGATGACATGGGGAATGAAGTGCTGGCAGACGAGGAGAGGTAGAAGAGGAGAGCAACTGGTCCTGCTGTATGCGCGCATGCAGTCTGCTCAACATGCGCATACAGTGTGTTGAATGTCTGGTGCCGTGTAGGCGGCTGTGGAGGCAAGGAGGGCGGGATGAGAGCACGGACTGGGTCCACATGAACGGCGGCTGAATGCGTGGGGCGGGACGCTGCTCGACGGCGAACGGGCGGGCAGAGCACTTGATGGGTGGGGAGGGTGGTTCGGTACGCGGCGGACGACGGGTGGCCGGCGACTGGTGCGGGGTCGACGAAGCAGAATGGGCAGGCGGAGGACAGGCGGGCGGATGTGCACGCGCGGCAGGGCGCGATGAAAGAGCCGGGCCCGGTCGACGCGGCGTCTGGGAGAGTCGGAGGTGAGCGAATGGAGCGCGGGGGACTGGCTGTATGCGCCCTTCGAGTGCGTGTTTGAGGCCGTGACGGCCGTCGAGAGCGGGCGAGCGAGCGGGCCCGCGGTCCAAAAATAGCGCGTCGCGGGTGCAATGCACAAGAAAACGAGAGCGAGCGCAGGACAGAGAGCGAGAGCGAGGGCTCGAGAGCGAGAGCGAGGGCTCGAGAGCGCGACGCCGCCTTCGCGATCACGCCCACGTGGCACGCGTCGGGGCCGAGCGGCATACGCCGCCGAGGGCTTCAAGTGGGTGGAGGAGGTCAGTGAGCTCAGAGGCGCAGGGACCTCGATCGGACGCACGTGGAAGGAGGCACCCCGTGGGCCGAGCAAAAAGCGCGGCTCAGATGCCCGAGCGGAAGTTCGAGCCCACGCTAATGTCCCCTTCGGGGTGACATACGAAAAAATTGGAACGATACAGAGAAGATTAGCATGGCCCCTGCACAAGGATGACACGCTTTCCCGGAGTGGTAGACCTACGGGTCTCAATATTTATGCTCCCCTGGCTTTTTGTTTTCCACTTTGTTCCCGCATAGTAGGCTAAACCCCGCCTTCTCTTGGACTTCTTCGTACTCCTTCCCCTAATCTCCGACGGAGCCGAACTCTCAGTCTACACCAGTGTGGCTTCTCAACTAAATTCTCGGCAAACATTGCACTTACTCTGGCGATGTGCAAAGTTAACGAGCTGTCGCAATATTTTATTCAACCCTGATGGCTTCGAATTCCTCTTCCACGCGTGTGGCGTCGGGCATTATAACTTAATTATGATACTGCATCCAGCGAAGAAGTCCTGGACCCACAACTCCCGCTCAACGTTCTCTCGCTGACCTCCGACCCACGATCTCCCACTCTGAGTCACTGTGCCCGCGGTTATCCATGGACCGCTTTGCCCGCCGACTCTTCAAACTGCAATGTGGCCTTGGCAATGTCTTGATCAAGGTTAAACTTCGGAAAGAGCTTTTCCTCACACGCCGCGAACTGGTGTTTGGGGAGTTCTTCTTTTCGAGTTTTCGCGGTCGCCAGACTCCGGCGCTTTGGACAAGCTTTCTACAAGACACTGAATTTACAAACCGAAGGCTCTCAAGCAATAATGAGCCTGTTGGCCAGCATAATGAGCAGTTTGAGCCTGCAAGGGTAAGAGTGATTGGGTAACTTGTGCCGAAGGAACGAGATGGAACTCATCATGAAGGTGTATGTCAAGTGAGAAATTTAATGTGGTCGGGCCGGTGAGGGGCGTGCGTCTGATTTTGGCGGTTCGAGCCTGCCTGCCAGTGGTGCCACGATTTTTCCTTCTACGCTCGTCCTTTCCCTCTTCCCACCATCATACTGCGACCCCCCTCACGGTACGGTGCCATGGAGGACCCTGGCCGCCAGCCGCATCTTGCTCTTCGAATAGGGGAAATTGTAGAGACGATCATGGCAAACTTTGACCCCAGCGACACCTCCGACCGTCTGACCTGTATACACACGTCTCTCACGTGTCGCTCTTTCTCCGAACCGGCCTTGCGACGGCTCTGGCACACTCTCGACAGCCTCCTCCCACTTGAGAACATCATCCTTCCCTTCTACCAGCCGTTTCATGCAGTTTTGCGCGAACGGCCTCGAATGCTCTCACGCGACTCGGAACCGCGACAGGACCACGCAGAGAAGGTGCAGTCTAATTCGCATCCCCAAACTTCAACTAATCACGCGCCATAGATCATCTCGACTTCTGCCTACTCAAACGAGGCTAAACTGGAGAGACTGCGCATCTGCGCAGCACGAGTCGAGTCCCTCGTCTTCAAGACTACTCTTGAGCCTAGCGAGTTCGTGCTTCTTCTCGATCTCGCCCTGCTTGCAGGCGCACCCATCTTTCCCCGCCTCAAGAAACTCCATTATCGTCTCCGGTGGCATGCTCGGGAGACTGAGCTGCCCTTTGCGTTCTCGTCCTCGCTCGAGGAGCT
>NW_025954624.1:0-19072 GCF_022376455.1 Epithele typhae
GGGATGAACGGGCCGGATCACGTGATCAATCACGGGACCCATGACATCATATCAGGTGATCACTGACGTCATGTTCTAGGACATTCCAGAAGCGGCTATTTATAACCAATTGCCAATCTATCAATTGGAAATAGCTGAGTCAATCCCCGATCGGACATACATATCCCGGTCGGACATGCTGACTGCGACGTACGAGAATAGCGAGCGAATGAGATCGTTGCGATTACGGCCTGATGAGACTGCATAAAGTCGAAAGGTCTCTGGCGGGGAAACCCCCAGATCTTGCCACTTTTCGAGTGCACTCTCTTCATCCGTAGCCGCAACGCTCCTCCGCTCGCTCCGCTCGCTACGTCGCTCGCGTCTACTCCTCCCTAACCACTACTCCACGCGACCTATCACCCTCTTGCCCATCACCATGTCCCGCTCCTCCGCTGCCACCTCCTCCAACTCTATGGGCACCTTTGCCCGGCTCTCTCTCCCGTCGTTGAGGCGGTTATGGAGGCGAGGGGAATTCCCGACAGCGATGTCGAAGGAGCCCACGCCGGCGCTGTTCAAGCCGCAAGGCACATGCGCATGCAGGCCGTTCACTCGGCTGCAACCATTGACCAAGTCATGGCCTTGTGCCGGTCGACTACCGCCGTCAACTCGCCGACCCCCTTCGCGATATTGCCACTCTTGCCGAGAAGCTCGAGAAGGCCCGCTCCAGCACATCGCGGCTGCACGGCTCGTGTCGGACGGTTGGCGACGTCGGAGGCACTCCCCACTGGCTTAGGGTCAACGTGCGGGACTTGCAGGCGTACAAAGACTTCCTCGCGGCTACGCCCGAGGAGTCTGCGTCGCGCCTTGCCCGATTGGAAACGCTTCGTGCGGAGTACGAGAAGGCGCTGGTTGGTGAAGGCGTACGCCTCCTCAAAGACGAGGTCACACACTACCAGGCATCAGCTACCCCCGACCGCCTGGTCGAACCCTGAAGACCCCCGTCCTTGCAAGATGGAAGGTCCTGGCCGCCGACTGTCAAGTCCCGGTCATCGAATTCGTCAAGAACCGCACCACGGACGGTGACGTCGTCATGGAAGACGGCGAGTTACTGACATCAAGGTTCCGACTGGAAGACAGACCCGTCTCGAACATCGAATTCGAGGCCCTGTGCCAAGACCTCGGCTCTCTCGCCATGCGCATCCTCACTCTCCAGCGGAGTGCAGCGCGACTCGTCGTCGAAAGGCGGAGAAGAAGAAGGCCGTCGTCGCGGAAGCGAACATCAAACCTCCGACCTCTCACGTCGGAGCTTCGATCCAGTCTTTGATCGACAAGGCTGTCAACGCTCGCATGAAGGCGTACTCCCAGTACAAGGTATGTGCTTCGGACGGTTCTACACTGTTCTTAGTCGCTCACCAACACTCTCCTGCCTCCATAGCCGGGGCAGTCGTCAAAGGGAGGCGTCGCCGTCCGGTCCAGGACCTTCAGGCTCAGAAGAAGCCGAAGTCCACACCCACGCCCTCGCGAAAGCTCGCACACTCAAGAGCGTCGGGAAGGACGCAACAAGAAGGCCGCCGCTGCCAAGGCCGCCGCCAAGACCGCTCCCGCCAAGCAGAAGGCAAGCGGCAACAAAGACCAGAAGGGGAAGGGCAAGGCACGCAAGTGACCAGGTACGTTCACGGCCGCCCTCTCACCCTTCCAGACGAGATACTAACCCTATCTCACTCAGATGCAGTGATTTTGTCTCTTAAATACCCCATTAGCGTATTGAGGCGAGCCGTTTTCGGCACATGTACACGTATCCCCGGGGGTTGTAGTGCCCCCCATTTGCATATGATTTATCTGTTGGTCTTCGTTACTGTACTCTGCCCCGCTTCGTGCGAATTGATTATGGATGCTTGGAACGAGTTTTCGTCCCGACTTGTATGGAAAATTCTATTCGCCCTTGATAAGGGCCACGACAGCGCATATGATCCAGACTATCATGTTCACCGAAAAGTAAGAAATCGGTGCAAATGGATAAGTTACCAGCCTTCATCGCGAACGGCATTGCCAAAGGTAAAGCGTTCTGCTTAAACAGCGTCGCTAAACTTCCGAAACGGACTTTGTCAACAACTGGAGAGCGCCACTCGAAACGCTTAGCCCTTCTCCTGCCCGTTTGCGTCAGTTCTTGGTTGACAACGATTATGTTGTACTGCTACTGATAAGAACCTCGGCCTCGCGGTATCAAAGCGTGATTGGATCATAGAGAAAACACAAGGTCTACTCGATAACGAGGAAGATTACCTCCGCATCTCACTGCTGCGCGTAAATCTATCCTCGAAAACAGTACGATATCATACAAACCATTGCCAAGACGATGTCTAACGTCGAATCGCTAGTCGAGCTTGGTGTCGATAAGTTTCTGTTGTCCAAATGTATTCGTGACGACAAAACAGGAATGTTCCCGGTACCGGAATTCTACGGAATCCCGAAGATTCATAAGAAACCCACTGGTTTCCGACCGATTCTACCGTGTCATTCGGCTATCATCAACCCCGCTGCGAAGTTTGTATCAAAAGAACTCAAACCGATAATCAAATCGGCGCCGACCATTATACATGGATCTAAGGACTTGGCGATAAAATTGAGTCGTCTCCCCCTCGACAAGAGTCGCCGCTGGTGGATAGTCACCGGCGACGTCGTCGCATTCTACCCAATGTACCGTTAGACGGCTGCCTCGAGATAGTCTACTCGATGTGGCTTAAGCACAAGTACAATGGCGATTCAAGCCTTTACACGTTTGACCCTAAGGATCCCTATGTTTCGGAATTCGATCCTAGCGCGAATGCGCACGATACAATCAGGTTTTCCATGATTGCTTGCACGTAGGAAACAAGAGACTATAACCCGCTTCAATGGTAAATACTATCAACAAGTGCGAGGCCTAGCAATGGGCGTCGCGGATTCACCCGATCTCGCAAACCTTTACGGTGTGCATTTCGAACTTCTATCCGGTATTACCAGCGACCCGAACGTTCCGTTCTATGGTCGTTACATCGACGATTTACTGTCAATAGTGTACGCAGAGACCGCGCAGGACGCGCTTACACATATACAGTCAAAAATAAAGTACGATGGATGCGCGTTCACGTGGGAGGTCGACGAATACTCGGCCACGTTCCTTGACATGACGATTTATAAGGATGACGCTGGTGTCCTCCAACATCGCCCATTCCGCAAGGACCACAACCACATGGAAAGAATTCCCTGGATAAGCCACCACCCTATCGACGTTAAACGCGGTACGTTCTCTGGTGAACTGTCTCGGTTAGCCACTCTAAGTAGTACGCCGTCAACGTACACTAGGGCCGTGCAGGAGCTAGTATCCCTGTACGTACGTAGAGGTTACCCGATCAGATTGATCAACGCATGGACTCAAAGATACGCACTAGAGCGCTGGGAAAAGCGACTAGTAGAGAAATCGAACGAAGCATCAAGCTCGGACGAACCGCTCTTAGTTTTGAAGTCTACGATCAACCCTGTATGGAATTACTTTTCAGCCATGGAACTTGGAGAAACCATGCTTGGATATTGGAAGGAGTGGTACGAACGTGCCACCTTGGGAACTTATAGTGAAGAGTTCCCTGCGTACGACGTGGCGATCCCCTTTCAGGGTCGCTACGGCTCGGACGTTCGCGCCCCACCGTCTGACCCAGACGGCGCGGTAGTGCAACACGTCCCCGACCTACGCAAAATACTAATAACCAACTCACGAATGCTTGTGTCACGGAAGCGTGGACGCAATATGTTCGACCTTGCTAGTTCTTGGAAAAAGCAGGTTCTCCAGAAGATGGATGAAGCAGAGACCTCGGCGTTCGGAAAGCCGAAGACCTACACCACCACCTCGCTTGCGGGGCGGCCGCGTGCAAGGTCGTTCGACTACGCCGAGTGGGAAGCCAAAATGAAGCGACCCAAACAATCTCTGCCGCGCGCCGCCGAAAGCGACAGCGAAGACGACCTAGTCGTGCTCCCTCCCGGGTATGTCCCGCGCGAGGCTGCTACGGCATCGTCGTTACCGCAGGACGCCTATACTGAGTATAGATCTACACGTCCAAACTTGCACCGGCGGTCATCCAGCGAAGAAAGAGACCGTGAGCGATTCATGTAGGCAGTGCCCCCGTGAACGTTCCCCATCTGATATGGCTCTGTTAGCAGGGCCTTGTACCATCATAGTGCGATCTTAGGCGGAAGCCTTACGAGGACCATGTCGGACCCTCCCTGCCAGTACGCAGGCGAACACTTACCGAACACTTAGCGAACACCCCCGGAAAGGGACGTTAGTAGTTCGCTAGTACGTTCGTTAGTACCTTGCCGAACCTCAATCGCCATGAAGTCAAGACCACGCTGCACCCGCGGCAAGTCAAACGGACCGAGATGGACAGCGAACAAAGGTATACCGGACGACACCGGTATGTTCTACTTGCATAATTCCACTAGCCTAGATGTACCACATCGACGGGCAGGATCGGACACATGCAAGGGCCTCGGGTTGAACCGTACCTCGCACCCCTTCGGGGTGGGTTCCGCGGGACTTGCGAGTTCTTACGGTACTTAACATCCCTCTATCAGACGGAACGAGCGACCGTACGGCAACCCTCGGGCTCTGCTAGTACGGTTTGGGTCTGTGAGCAATGCTCGCAGTTTAGCCCGTACCGCATGCGCTCCAAACTTCTCTTCGCATCTTCGTCCATGAAGATACACTTGCTATCTCGTAAGTACTCCGTTAGCTGTGCTCGCGCACAGACGGTATTAACCGTGATCGTTTCAGACTCAGACCGAGACAACCCTAACTCCTAACGTGAGTACATCAGCTGGCTAACTGCTGGCTTGAATACATCGTAACTGATGAATGTACACGGCATAACAGCCTAACCCTAAGGAACCCCTAATCCTAACCGAACCCTAACAGAACCCTAGCCGAACCCTAACAACGGGAAGGCGGGCCGTTAGACGCTCACGGCCCGCACGGGCCGGGCGGGCCGCTCGGCCAGTTCGGGGATGCACGGGACGGATCACGTGATCAATCACGGGACCCATGACATCATATCAGGTGATCACTGACGTCATGTTCTAGGACATTCCAGAAGCGGCTATTTATAACCAATTGCCAATCTATCAATTGGAAATAGCTGAGTCAATCCCCGATCGGCATACATATCCCGGTCGGACATGCTGACTACGAGACACAAGAATAGCAGCGAATCATGAGCCGTGCATTACGGTCAGTAGAGCCATAAAGTTGCTCAGATTCGCCCGTATAAGTACATCATTGACTTACTCGAAATAACAGGCCTGATGAGACTGCATAAAGTCGAAAGGTCTCTGGAGGGGAAACCCCCAGATCTTGCCTCCTTTCGAGCACTCTCTTCACCCGTAGCCGCACTCCTCACTCCGCCTCCTTCGTCGGCTCCGTTCGGGCGCGTCTACTCCTGCCTAACCTAACCAATTGCCAATCTATCAATTGGAAATAGCTGAGTCAATCCCCGATCGGACATACATATCCCGGTCGGACATGCTGACTGCAACGTACGAGAATAGCGAGCGAATGAGATCGTTGCGATTACGGTAAGTAAGACCGTGACCTGATCCATTTGCAAGTATTAGTACACCAACTGACATACTCGAATATAGGCCTGATGAGACTGCATAAAGTCGAAAGGTCTCTGGAGGGGAAACCCCCAGATCTTGCCACCTTTCGAGTGCACTCTCCTCATACCGCGACCGCAACGCTCATCCGCTCGCTCCGCTCGCTCCGCTCGCTACTTCGCTCGCGTTCGCTCCCCCTAACCCCCAGATCTTGCCACTTTTCGAGTGCACCTCTCTTCATACCGCGACCGCAACGCTCATCCGCTCGCTCCGCTCGCTACTTCGCTCGCGTTCGCTCCCCCCGAACCTGACCACGCACACACCAGCGGCCACGGAGAAGGTGTCCGCAATCTGCCGTATGCGCAGCACACTTTCGGCGGTGACGATGGCGCACCATACAGGTTGGGCCCCAGGCTGAGCGGCCTGCTGGGGTACGAAGAGTGCGAGTGGTACCTGCGTGCTGTATGGACCCTTGTCGCGCGGGAAGCCCACAGCGTCGGGCCCAGGCGATCCCTGCAGCTGCGGGAATGCGAACCCACCGACATTGTCGTTGTGCGTCTCGAGACCTGGTTGTTCCACCTTTCACCACCTGCATCGTCGGGTTCGACTTCGACCAACCTCTACGAGCCGATTGGCCACATACTGCAGTACTCTAATACCTGACCCTGTCTGCACACGCTTAAGTAGTACCGCTCTAATACATCATTGAATTGAGTCCAATTACAAAATATCAATTGTGTGTCCCCGAGTGTGTAGCAATTGCAGCAGTGCAAGCAGAGCAGTTCTGGACATCTGATGTATCTGGCCGGTCTGAGATCTCTCACACAACATCTCACATGAGATGCGGGGTGAGAGAAATTCTGGATGTCTCAAACTGTCTCAAACCATCTCACAACATCTTAAACCTCTGCACAGACGTTTTCAGAGATCTGGGGATGTACTGATGTACTAGGTGCAGGAGAACGTGTCGTCCACTTGGAATTCCGTCCGCCGGACGGACAAACGGACCAATTTTAGGCGCTTTGCTACACACTGCGAAGTGGGGCTCTCAGAACACGCGCGAGGTCGGGAGGACGTGATGGGGATGGTGAGGAGAAGGGCGGCTCACCTTGTTTCCACAACACATCCGTCCGGCGGACAGACTTCCCAGTGAATGACACCTTCTCGGGCTCGCGCGCGGCTTGCCCCGCGCTCTCCCGACTTCAACAGATTGTGCCTCGGCCCGTGCCCCCGTAACAGATGTCGCGGCGCAGGTGGGGAGCCGCACAGTGACGACAACAGGCGCTTGTCCCGCTCAAAAACTCAACACAGTAACACCCGTATTTTGCTGTCAAATGCTGCTGGGGAACAGCCGTAGCGCACAGTGCTGTATGCTAGAGTTATGGATTTAGCTGTCATATGTGGTACATGCGGACGCGGAAGGGCGGCCGAAACACTCTAGTGGTCTATCAGAACTTGAACACCTGCACGGAAGGAGTGAGCATCAGAGAAAGGGCAGCTACGGATCGTGCAGAAACACACCTGGTCAGACGAGTAACCGAGCTCCTTGAGAGTGCCAGCGAGCTCGCCCTGCTTCATGCCGTCCTTCTTACCCGCGAGGGCCGCAACCTGACCGGGGGGACCTACATATACACGAACTCTCAACAACCGCACACGCCCGACAGCCCAGAGAGCGACTCACCGCACACGAAGATCTTGGTCTTCTCGCCGAGCTTGGCGCTCGGGAGGTGCTTGGTGATCATGTCCGCATTGACGTAACCCGTCTCACCTACAGCCACCAAAGCCGCGTCAGCAACCGTCCCGGCTCGTCAAGCAACGTGCAGCACACACCTTTCCAGTCAGCCTCGGGCTTGTCGAGAGTGTAGACGACGTTGAGGGTACTAGGGTACTTCTTCTGAAGGGTGTCGAAGTCTTGCTTCATGATGATGTCGCGCTCGGCGACGTTGGCGAAGATGAGGGTGAACTTGGTCTTGTTCTCCGGGTCCTGGAGGACGTGGTCAAGGATCTGGTACATGGGCGTGCTGCGCAGGACGGCACGCGTCAGCGCGGGGAGATGGTGACCGGGAGCCCCCCACTTACATGCCGCTACCGCCCGCGATCATGCCGACCTGCTCGAACTGGTTGGCTGCGTACGTTCGCGTGAGGACGAAGTGAGATGGACGGATGGTGGGCGATGACACGCACCTTTGACGGGAATCTTGGAGATGGGGCCCTTCACGGAGAGGGACTCTCCGGGCTTGAGGTCGAAGAAGTACTTGGACATGACGCCGGTGTCATACTTCTTGACGAGGAAGGTGAGCTCGCCAGGATGGTCAGAGGGCGAGATGGGAGTGTAGGGGCGGATGACGGGCTTTCCCTTGCCGTCAAGAAGGGGTTTGGGGGAGTCGGCAGAGGACTTGACGACGACACATGCGGCGACGGGGAGGAGGGTCGCGGTGTCGGGCGGGAGCTCGAAGACGAACCTGGGCAGGGACAGGTCGGCAACAGCAGGAGGAATGTATGCGGGAGAGAAAGAGGAGAGAAGGCGTACTTTGCGGTGTTGTGGTTGTAGGGCTCGACGGCCTTGAGCTTGAAGTCGACAAAGTTTTGGGGGTCGAGTGCGCTCTTGTCCGAGATCTTGGGCTTTGCGAGAGCAGCAGGCTGACTGCTGCCGTTGAGGTAGAAGTAGCCCGCGACAGCCACGACACCTGGTGCGAGCGAAACGCATCAGTCGAAGAGCAACTGCGCGGATGTCGGAAGAGAGACGGACCTCCGCCAGCGAGAAAGAGCGGAAGGTTGGACTTGGGGGCCGACGCGGGGGCGGTGGAATACCGGCGCGCGTTGGCAAGCTAGAGAGATGACGTGAGCGCGGCGAATAGGACGATGGAGATGAAGAGACGGACGACGGGACGGGCAGCGAGGCGGACGAAGGACATGATCGTGGACGAACAACGCACGGCTCACGCGACGACGCGACAGCCGTATCACGAGCGCCCGTCGGCGCCTGCCTGCCATTTTTAGCGCGGTCGGGGGCCGCTCGTTGAACATGGCTCGCTCGGCCTGGGGTGCTGCGAGCGTGAGGAAGACATGCGGCCGTGAGCGGGACGGCGGCGAGCGGGACGACGGCGAGCGGGACAACGGCGAGCAGAACGAAGTGGTGACTGTCGACGAGCAGGTGACAACGAGCGCAAGCAAACGAAGAACCAGGGCGGACGACGTCATCCGGGAGTAACTACGTCATAGCTCGCATAAGCGCGTCCGCACAGCGATCGCGCCTGCGCCCAAACAACGCTTTCGCCCTGCAGATTTCAGACATACAGATCGATGGGCGGACAACCTTGCACCCGTCTAAATCGTCCTAAAGCCAGCCGGGGGCGCGGAGAGAGCGCGGCGCGGTAGCGATCGAGCACGGGAGACCACTCCAAGTCTGCTTACATAAGCCCACTCGAGCCCCGCACGGTCCATCGCCCACGGCCCACCCGGCTCTGCCTCTCCGCTCTCCCGTTCTTCGCCCATCTCCTCCAACTACACCTCCCCCCTCGCCTCCCCTTGAACCGCGCATTCGCCACTCTGTCCCGCCGTAGCCCTGCGCGATGTCCTTTGTCAAGCTCAGCATATTCGGCACGTCCTTCGAGGTCTGTATCTTCTCTTATTCCCCCATCTCGCCTCCCCAACTCCCTCCTCCAAGGTCACCACGCGCTATGTTGACCTTCAACCGGTCGGAATGGGTGAGTCTTCTTCGTGATCTCCTCCGATGTCACCTTTCCGACCCGTCGCCCTTAGGTGCCTTCGGTCTTGTCTGGTAAGCTACACCTGCCTTTCAGCCCGCCCCCTCTCAACGCCCCCAAGCTCCGCCAAGGACCAGCTTACTGGCTCCTCTGTCGCAGTAAAGAAGATCATGAAGCCCTTCTCCACCCCCGTCCTCAGCAAGCGCACCTATCGTGAGCTCAAGCTCCTCAAGCACATCCAACATGAGAATGTGCGCTCTTCTCCCCTTCACCGTGCATCCATTCCCTCATTCTCTACTAGATCATCAGCCTCAGCGATGTCTTCATATCTCCTCTTGAAGACATGTGCGTTCCCCTCATTCCTTCCTCCCCTCTCGAGCTCAACTCCGCCCAGTTACTTCGTCACTGAGCTCCTCGGAACCGACCTTCACCGACTTCTCACCTCCCGTCCTCTCGAGAAGCAGTTCATCCAGTACTTCCTCTACCAAATTCTTGTCAGTTTCTCTATTCTCTCATCCCGATCTTCGTCCCTGATCTCCTTCCAGCGCGGTCTCAAGTACGTCCATTCGGCTGGAGTGGTCCACCGCGACCTCGTATGTCCTCCCTCCCTCTTGCTCCATGCCTTGTCTTACATACGCGTATATAGAAACCAAGCAATATCCTCATCAACGAGAACTGCGATCTCAAGGTATGCATACAACTCCACGATCTCTTCGCTCTCGCTCACTCGCACCAGATTTGCGATTTTGGTTTGGCTCGGATCCAAGATCCTCAAATGACGGGCTATGTCTCAACCCGCTACTACCGCGCACCCGAGATCATGCTTACTTGGCAGAAGTACGACGTTGCTGTTGACATCTGGAGTGCTGGCTGCATCTTCGCTGAGATGCTCGAGGGCAAGCCCCTCTTCCCGGGCAAAGATCGTACGTAGCGCTGCACGTCTCTTCTGCATCTCACTGACGCGTTGCCTTCCCCATAGACGTTCATCAGTTCTCTATCATCACCGAGATGCTCGGAACGCCCCCGGAGGATGTCATCCAGACGATTGCCAGCGAGAACGTACGTCGTCCGTCCTTCATGCGTTGGCATCCATGCGCATCACCGCCCGCAGACTCTCCGCTTTGTTCAGAGCCTGCCGAAGCGCGAACGTGTGCCGTTCAACGAGAAGCTGTCCTGCAATGATCCAGTCGGTGAGCATACGCGCGATCACCTCTGCTCTCTCAACGCCTTACGCGCATATAGCCATCGATCTTCTTGAAAAGATGCTCGTCTTCGACCCGAAGAAACGTGTGACCGCCACCGAGTCGTTGTCGCACGAGTACGTATCACCATACCACGATCCCACGGACGAGCCCGAGGCTGCGGAGAAGTTCGACTGGAGCTTCAACGATGCGGACCTTCCCGTCGATACCTGGAAGGTGATGATGTACAGCGAAATTCTCGGTATGCCGTTCTTTCTCACGTCCTCGTGCGCTCGACCTCACCTCCGTGTCGCAGACTTCCACCAAGTTGGCGACTCTCGTCTAACTGGCGGCGTCCCGGAAGGCGCCCTCGCCGGACCGGAAGATCATGTCACCGCCGTTGCCGCAGCCGCATGAAGCAACCCATAATGGACGGACTGTATATTTTCTGTAGCCCTCTTGTGATCCCGCGGACCGCGCTCCCTAGAAGCATCACCCTCGTGCTGTACGCCCTCGGCCTGTGCTCGCTGTTTCTCATCTTATCGTTTTGTAGTAACACTCAACCACGATTCACGCTTTATCCACGGTCCCAAGCTGTCATCCCCACGCCGACTGCCTGCCGTACCGTACGCCCCACCATCTCGCTCCGTGCGCTTGTACGATCTCGCCCGCTTCCATGACTCGCGTCCGCGGTGTAATACCCGCCCCTGTCCCCATCCCCCGCTCGCCGTCGCGCGTCCTGTGCTCTCCTGATAGTTCCCCCTTTCGTAGCATTATCTTTGTGTATAATAAACACGCATACACGTCTCTCTCTTCTCGATATGCATCGAAGCACACTACAACTTCGCGTCAATCTCCGCAGGGCGTACCGGTACCCCGCGACGTTCTACATCGCACGGGGGCGACGTGCCTCCTCGAGCCCCTTACGCGCGTCGCGAGCGCGCTCCAAAGCTCGTTCACCTCTGCCCGCAGCGCCGCGCCCTTGAGCGCGGACCCTTGCACCCAACCCGTCCATCTCCTTCTACCGCGGTGGTTATCGGGTGCCGCGACGCGCGAGCACGCACCTAGTACGTCCGACCGTCCTCCCGGCCAGCCGGTAAATAGAAACCCGGCATCGTCTCAGTTCAATGACATGACGGGATGTAGCGCGGCCCGCATCATAGGAGTAGATGGCTGCAAGAGCGTGCATAAAACAGCACAACAAACTTCATATCGCATATATCGGTACATTTCTTTGTTCCATGAAGCGAGAGGGTTGCTCTAGCTATGCGTATTCTATCGCTCTCTCGATGACGATACCATGCTCCGCGCATGCATCCCGCACCCCTTCCAGTACAACTATATTGTCTGTGGCACTCAACACCTCCACCTTCCGCACGACACCCCTCCCGCTCCCCAAGGTCACAAAAGACGTCGTACCGCAACAACGACGCTCAAGTAGCCGACGAACGTGCTCTCCCGCTCGTGTCCCGGGACGATCATCTGGCGTGCGACAATTGTGAGCTGTCGCACCGTCGACGGGAGCTTGGCCCTGGCCAACGTTCCGACGGCGTCGAGCTCGACGTGCCTGCAGCCTGGGCGCGGGAAACGCCTGAGCGACGCCAAAAAAACGCAGTCCTCAGCGTGCAGGTCCCCCTTCAGCGCCACGCATCTACATTCGAGCGGGTGAGAGAGCCGGAGAAAGACGAGTGCAGGTACTAGCGTCGCACCGCCGAGGGTGAATCGGTGCAAGTCTAGTAAGCTCGCATTCACCTAGGGGTTGAGGTGGAGGTGCGTGAACGCGGGAAACGCAGGGCGAGGGTGTGTAGGAACTTGTGGTAGGACGGCTTCGACATCAAGGGCGTTTCGCTGAGCCGCAGAGTCACGGAATTGCATCTCCGGAGGCTGATAGGGAAAAAATAGCCACGGTCCTCCAGACGTGTGCTCCACCCCTGGATAAACGAATGTGTTCCGGAGGTGTCTATGCTGACGTAGAAATGCTTGACGATGGGTGTCGAGTCGGCGTGTGCAGTGGCCGAGACGTCCTGGCCGGTCATGTGTTCAGCGCGGGGTGAAAAATAGAGGTATTCTCGAGGAGCACTCAAGTCGATGTACAGCTGGGGATATTCCATCTCAAGCCAGATAATAACCGCCGCGAATGTTGGAGAGGCCTTTCTGAGTGCGTGACACATGCTGAGGTGCTCTTTGCGAGAAGAATGCACTCGCCAGCGGTACTCGATGATAACTTTGAGAATCTCCACCGGGAGGCATGGCAAGGAGCAGATTATGCGGTCTGGCAACCGAGCAAATGTGAGCTGACGAGTACGCAGAGACTAATGATGGGATGACCCACTCTGAAGTTCCATGATGAATCTGAGCGTTGAGCTTACGTCCAACAGAAGGTACGTTGACGTGTTGTGAGCGCAACGAACAGGAGAAGGCGCGGGAGGAATGTGAAGGACCAGCGTGAGATTGTCGAGCTTTATCGGAAGATACCGCTCCTTTACAGTCCCGCTTTACGACGTTTATGTTTTCCGTCAACCGCTCATGTGTTTCGCGGCAGAGTCGCAGCCCCTCGTCTAGCCTGGAAGCCGTGTGCTCGACCCTGCCTTCATTCCACCGATCCTCCGTCTCGATGCGCACATCGTTGATACCTGCATGCTTGCGCTGCGGAAGTTGAGCTCGATCCTGAGGGCGGAGCGCCACAGTCCCGCTCTGCCCGTGATGTCGATTCCGCCAGGAGACTCGCTCTACATTGATCCCGTACCCCGCATACGCCTTCCGCGCCCTATCGGGCAACTGACTCGTCCGTGGGACTCAACACCTCCACAATCCACCTCCACATCCACCAACTTCTGCTTCTCCTCCGCCATCTCCCCGCGCAACTCCCGCGACCGGCGCCCGCACTGCGCCGTCTCCGTCTGCATGCTCTCCAGCACGACGACTGGCGCGCCCACCTCCACGAGCTGCCCGACCTCGACGCGCACTTAAACAGCGGCAGTCGGCATCGCCGCGCGCAGCCCCCTTCGCGCCCGGCCCCGCGCCCGTCCTGTCGGTCGAGAGCGCCAGAGAGGACGAGCGCGGTGGGCGCGGCTGATCCAGGGGCGAAGACGTGCACGCGCGACGAGATGGTCGTCGAAGACGCGGGCGCCGCGGCGGGGGCGGGCTGTGGAACGATGGTCGTGCGGGCATGTGCGCCGACGAAGGTGGTGAGGGGAGACTCGAGCACAGCGGATATGGCAGCAAAGGTGCGCGAGAAGCCGTCCGGGCGGGAGGTCGTCGCGGTGTACGGGAAGGAGCGGACGGTGACGGAATAGGTGGGCGAGGGATCTGTCGTGTTGGGTTGGCGGATGGTAGTGCTCGTAAACGTCGCGATGAAGCACGAGAAGTGAGTGACGTCCCAGGGTTGGAGGAAGCAGGAATTGGCTCGTCGCGCAGGACGACACGGCTTGCGCGAGAGCTTCATCAGAAGGTTCAGGTATGGTTGAGAAGAGCTCGTGGAGGTGTTTCTACAAGTATACGTCAGCTGATACAGACTTCGCAATAAGCGGTGAGGCTTACCGGAATGAATCTGTCTGGACGTCTCCATCGATAAACGCCTGGTTTCCCGCGAGGACCCTCGAGAACTTGATGTCCGGCGACACATCGACCACTCTATACTCTTCCAGCGCGCCTCGCGGCTTCCTCGTAGCCTCCGTGCGATCGCGCCCATGGACAAATAGAAGAAGCCAATTTGGTTGCCTTGCTCGAATCTTTGCTCGAGGCGGAGTGATGGCGCGATGACCGCAGATATGTTCGCGACGGAGAGCTACTTTCCGCCAGAGGTGTGCGGTGTGCACCCGGCGGAGCCGTGAAGATGTGAGTAGGCGTGGGTGTGGATAGGTAGGCGGGTTGGTCAGAGTCGGGTAGGAAGTTGCTTGGGTTCTCGGCGCATAGGCGCGATTCGAAAGAAAGCACGCCCGACGAGTGGCATTGAGGACTGGTCGAGAAGAAGCGCATCTCCAGCTGCCACCTGCGCAAAAGTCATGAGCAAGATGCAAGGTACAAATAGTCGAATACTCGCCTGTTGCCACTAGATGACATCAAGTCCGACGATCAGGGTGTTCGACTTGCAAGCGATTGTTCCTGAACTTTCAACCAGCGGAAACCGACGCCGAACGTCCGCCCAGCACTGCGCGTTGCCGAACAACCTCGTCGTCTTGCGTTGAGCAGAAGCAGGCGCCTTGTGGAACTCGCCGAATGCATGTACGATGCGCACACTCTTGCCACCACCTCATTGGACGGGTTTGACGAAAACAAGGTAGTCTATGTGGCAAGTCTCAGGCGGGGAGGCGAGCGCAGGAGAAGATGAAGACCCTCGTACCTATGCGTGAAGCTGCTTGCTGCAAGAAGTCGGGGTCCTGATTCGTCTCGTGGTGGCCAGGGACGACCGGATCAGGAGCACCTGCAGCAGACATAATATTCTTCGACTCGCTGTCTCCGCACTTAGCCTCGCCGCTACGCCTGCCCGTGGAAGAACCACACACCTGTTCGAGCCCATGCTCACGATGGCACTCGCCGGAGGGCCAATGAACGCGATCCCCTCCAGCGCGAGTCGCTCCGCAAAGTCCGCGTTCCCGCTCAAAAAGCCGTAACGTGGGTGTACATCATGCTCAAGGTGGGTATATGCGCAAAAAAAACTGCGAACACGTACCTGCACGCCGCCTCGACTGTGGCACACTTCCACGATCGTGTCTATGCGCAGCGGGTACTCAAGTCCATCTCTTGAGGACAACATGCGCATACAGTAGAGAAAGCACTCACGTGGCTCTCCGCGGACGACGCGGGTCTGATACAATACACCTCATCCGCCTACATCCGCGATTCAATCCCCCACGATTTTCTCTGCTGTCTGGGGGAACGTACGAGCTTGACGCGAAACGAGTCCGTGTCCACTTGGCTGAATACCGTGACGGTCTTGACCCCGAGCTTCCGTGCGGTGCGTATCACGCGGCATGCGGTCTCGCCGCCAGAGGGAGGAACTTGTCGTGCTCGGAGGTGTATCTTGAAACACAGGACTTAAGCTTGCTGGTTTGCAATGATACACAAGAGCGGCTTACGGATATCCCTCTGCAGCACCTCGGTCTGCCCATCTGCAGGAGGTCACGGGGCTATTGGTATTCGGAGGCTCGAAGAAGACAGAGGGGATTCGTACCAATACATGCGTGCTTGCGACTGATGACCTGCAGAGGAGCGCGTCGTTCTTCACGGTGCCGCGGTGCGCGTTCTTGAAAATTTTGTTTCCAACCAGCGACGAACGGGCGAGCGCAGGGGGCTCTGGCGATATGGGGGGCGCGACCAGCGACAGTCCGGGATAGTATCCTCGTGAGCATGTGGAACTAGTGTTGGAAGGTTCGGTGCAGGTCTGGGACAAGGGAATAAGACGACCACGGTCGTGGCAGTCCAAGGGGCCGCGCTTTAGATTAGATTACGGCGATTTCTGAAATGATTAATGATTGCCCGACCAACTCCGACGTTGCTACGCGAGCGGCAACAGGCACGATTCGCCAGCTGATCGATACATATCCGCCACGTCCGCAGGAGGGAGGTTGTCCAGCACTCACTCGCAGCCCAGGATGGCGCTCGGACCGCGTCTGTGCGAAGACGAGCTGGACCAGATCCTCAGCTTCCTCGACCGCCAAGATGCGCTTTCCGTCGCTCTCGCCTCCAAAACGCTCTACGTCCTCGCCATGCCATATATCATCGCCTACGCCCGCCTGCCCACGGAGCCCACCATGGCTCGGTTCTCAGACGAGAACTACTTCCTCCTTGCCCACGACGAATTCCTTCCAACCCCTCGCTCAAACTACGCTTGGCACTTCTACTTACCTGCCCGCACGGCTCCTGCTGAGGACGCTGTGGAGTCGGACGTATGGACCTCCCGCCGAGGAAGTAAGCGCCACGTCCGCCGAGTCCTTGCGGTGCTCAAAGAACTCCCTCATCTGCGCTGGATAACCATGCCAGGTACCGAAGAATACGTGCGACGAGCTCCCCTCATTCTGGACATCCTCGGCACCATGACCCACCTAACCGCCCTTCGCCTCCTCAACGTGTCCACACTCACAGTCGCTTTACTGCCCAAGGCGCTCGCCCCGCTCGCCCCCACCCTCCGTTACCTCTACATCTCTTTAGAATGGTCCGAGCCGCCTATGTTAAACAGCCACTTCTCGCACCTGTTCTACGCACTTTCCACCTTCCATTGCCTCACCAAGCTGGCCGTCGTCTCCGACTCCCCGTGGAAGCCGCTGCTCGCAGACAACCAACTGGGGTCCCCTTTCCCCCTCTTTGCGCCACTCCCAAACGTCCGTCACCTCACTTTGCTCTCATGCCCGATGGAGATCGTCCCGTTCTGCCCAAGCATCATCGACCTCCACGTTGAGCAGTGTAATGCGCCCCTCGAACTCGCCCTCACCCGCCATGAGTGGCCAGCCCTCCGCACGCTCACATGCGACTTCCCGTGGGCCGGAGCTCCCGCTCAGCTTGCTGTCCCGTGTTCCTTATCGTGCCGCCCACCTCCCCACATCGGCCGGCTCTGCGTATTAGGCATATCGGTCGGGGTGGACACGTCCGACCTGGAGCCGAGGAGGGTGCTCGGTCCTCTTCTCGAGCTGCTCTCGGGCGCGGCGTCAGGCCTGGAGCTGGCTGTGACCGTGCGACCCGCCCAAACGTCTCAGCCGCCCACGGAGCTGGAGAGGCCGCTGTTGTGGCCGCGGATGGCTGGACATCTGCGGACACTGCACCTCACCGTCCTGTGCGACATGATGTGCTCAAGCATGTTCTCGGAGCTGATGGTACGTCCCTTGTCGTGACATCTGTGTCCTTAGATTCCTTGCATACTCACGTCTGCGCTCGCAGACAACGCTGGTCACTGTGCTTTCGACCGTGTCCCCCGTCTATTTCAACGCCACACTCAATCCGAAGCCAATCCGCACCTACGGCAGTGACATTGCGAGTCAGAATGGCGACTTCACCGTCGAGCTCGAACGCGTCCGCGCCCTGCGTGAGATACTCCCAGCCGCTCTCGCCAACGCGGCTCCGACGCTCCGCGTTCTCGGCTTGGGATCCTGCGCGGTCTCTGAGGGGATGCTCCCCCAGATCGAGAAGCACCTTTCGGATTCCCAGGAGAAAGGCACGGGCGACGATGCAGAAGCAGACCAAGACGCGCAGACGTCGAGCACCCTGTGCGCGGCGTTGCACCGCATCGCTCAAGAGCCGCTCAGCCGTGCCCATCGGTGGTGGTGGATCGAGCAAAGTGCAGGTTCTGTCGACGCCGTCGAAATCTGGCGTGAGGTTGGGGAGCGGGCACGCGAAATGGCTGAGCAGAAGGATTTCGATCTCAACACCGGCTTCGATGGTGAGTCGTTCCCGGGCGGCTGCGCCGGTCGATGACGAGCATTTTTTTGCAGGGTTCTTCTCCGAGAAGTGCATCTACCAGCCGTAAGTCGAATCCTCCCGCTCCACGTGATCGCGCATCACAATGTTTTGAATACTTGTATCCTCGGGAATAGCCACAAATATGTGCGTATTTGAGCAGTTACAAGTTTCTTTGGGGCTCCGTACATGCCCACCACGGACAACCGGGCAGCCGGGCAGCCGGGCGTTGCTACCGTTCGAAATCTCTCTCCGCGCAAACTTGCCATAGTCCACACACATCCCGACTACAGCGTATGGCTCCTACCGCAAGTACGCTAGGGGCGCGTCCGCAGGTTCGTAGCTCATCTGCCCCCAAGCCAACGCCCTCCGCAGCGCGATCGCCTCTTCTCGCACCGCCGCGAGCTCTTCCGAGTCCGTCGGAGCGGGCGAGCGTCGTGCTCCGGGTGAGGGAGCTGGTGTGTGTATGCGACAGAGGGATGAGGGTATGATAGCCGGATGGTGGTAGCACTCGTGACATGCTCTACTCGGTCCTTCCACCTTGCCAGATAAACTTCTCGCTGAAACCGTATCCCTTCGATATGTAGCAAGGCAAATCATCTCCACCATAACACGTGGTGCCTGAGAGTGTAGGTGCGACGCTGAAGGGAACGGTATGAGAAATGAAGTCTATGCAGACGAAAAAGATTCATACGATGTGGTTGGAGACAAACACCTGTTGACCTGTTCCTCGAACACGCGATCCGGGATGCTCTCGTTGCCGTAGACGGTTCCACGTGGAGATATCGCGGTACGGGCGCGAATGCAGCGGCTGTAGACAACGGCGAGAACAATCCCGGAGATACACAAAGTGATACCTCCACAGACACCGTCTGCGATGGTGCTAAGGTCAGATGAGGACGATTGCATCCCACTGATGGCAGCGTTTGGTGGAAGTGGTGTAGTGGAAGACGATACAGAGGGTAGAATTCGGGAATGCCACGTTGTGATGATGGAGGTGATGGAATGAGTCGGAGCTGTGATCGTATGTTTTGGTGGGCCTGAAGCGTCCGAGTGAGCCGTGGAAGACGTCGAGGACAGCGAAGGAGTTGAGCCGAGGATGGACGATATGTTCCCCACAGGAGAATCAGCTTCGAGAGCGGTGTAGACAACGTTGTCAAAAAGCATGAGTGATGCTTCATTCCCGATGCT